>NW_024751092.1:0-26744 GCF_018991925.1 Homarus americanus
TAGAAGCTGCATTGCTGGTAATGGAGGTTGGATGGTGTTGGAGACTAATGAAGGTCGGAGGGGTGTTGGAGAGACTAATGGAGGATCGAAGGGAATGTTGGAGAAGGTAATGGAGGTTGGAGGGTGTTGGAGAAGGTAATGGAGGTTGGAGGGTGTTGGAGAGGGTAATGGAGGTTGGAGGTGTTGAGAGACTAATGAAGTCGGAGGTGTTGGAGAACCACGGAGGATCGAAGAGTGTTGAAGGTAATGGAGGTTAAGGGTCGGAAAGTAATGGAGGTTGGAGGTGTTGGAAAGGAGTGAGGGTAAACTAATGGAGGTCGGAGGTGTTGGAGAGACTAATGGAGGATCGAAGGGTGTTGGAGAGGGTAATGGAGGTTGGAGGGTGTTGGAGACTAATGAAGGTCGGAGAGGTGTTGGGGAGACTAATGGAGGTCGGAGGGTGTTGGAGAGGGTAATGGAGGTCGGAGAGTGTTGGAGAGACTAATGGAGTCGGAGGGTGGAGGTAGTGTGTTGGAGGAATTGAATATTGAATAACATGAAAAGTGATCGACTGGATTACAATACAACAGGTGATATCATCAAGACTTGTGGCACCTTGTAGTGAGTCTCGACGGGTTCTGTGAGGCAGTGATAGGGGAAACCAGACGGACAGACAGACAGACAGAGACAGACAGACAGACAGACATGATTATTCTCCGACCTGCTTATGACGAGAGAGGCAGACAGACAGAGACCCACCGACTAACCAACCCACCCACGTAATAATGATCGTGGTTGGGTTAGTATTGACTCACTTCAGAAAGGTCCTTACCGTAGATGGGTCGTGTTGAAGGATGTCCCACCCATATATATTCAGGATACAATCTTGCCTGAGTTAGAAGGGCTTTAGGATACCTTATAACCTTTAGGATGGTAGGATAATATGTGGTGAAATAGATCCTGAGAGAGAAAAAAAAAAGAGAGAGAGAGAGAGAGAGAGAGAGAGAGAGAGAGCTGTATAAACTAATTGTATTAGCTTTATCCGTGTAGTGGGTGCTTTGATGAAAGTTTTTGCACGCACAACACTCACACACAGACACACACACACACACACACACACACACACACACACACACACACACACACACATACACACACACACACACACACACACACACACACACACACACAGAGTGTGGGGGCGTGAGCAACACAGGTAAGTCATGAAGAAACTGGCAATACAATATATATTCACAGCCGCCACCACTGAGTTACCTCCACTTTCACCACACAGTGTCAACCCGGGGTCCTCCTCTTCTGCTGTTAAGTGTAGTCATCTGTCCACGTAGTCAGCTGAGTTCGTGGTCAGCTGTCCTCGTAGTCAGCAGAGCCTGTGGTCAGCTGTCCTCGTAGTCAGCTGAGTCCGTGGTCAGCTGTCTCGTAGTCAGCTGAGCCTGTGGTCAGCTGTCCTCATAGTCAGCTGAGTTCGTGGTCAGCTGTCCTCGTAATCAGCAGAGTCGGTCATCTGTCCTCGTAGTCAGCTGAGTTCGTGGTCATCTGTCTCGTAGTCAGCAGAGTTCGTGGTCAGCTGTCCTCGTAGTCAGCAGAGATTCGTGGTCATCTGTCCCAGTCAGCAGAGTTCGTGGTCACAGTCCTCGAGCCAGCAGAGTTCGTGGTCAGCTGTCTTCATACTCAGAGCTGTAGATAGAGTTTGGTCAACCAGGCGCCATGTTTGTAACTCAGCGGGTGAATTTTTTCTCGGGTTGTTACCGCATAGTATTTATAAACATCACGAACTCTATCTACAGCTCTTGTTCATAGTCAGCCGAGTTCGTGGTCACTGTTCTCGTAGTCAACCGAGTTCCGTGGTCAGCTGTACTCAAGGTTAACAGAGAGCCCGTGGTTAGTTGTGCCCGGGCAACAGCTCTCACGGTCAGAGGCGCTCACGATCGACTGAGCTGCGATCGCTAAGCATATAGAACCGCAGCCATATGGTCTGTTGGCTGTTTCGTCATCAGTTGCTTTTGTAAACCTGTTTTGTATTCAGCTGTTTTTGTTACCTATTGTTTTCGTCATCGACTGTTTTTGTTAATTTGTTTTGTCATCACTTGTTTTTGTTTCGTCATCAGCTGCATTTGTTAGCTTGTTTTAACTTGTTTTCGTCATCGGCTGCTTTTTTTACTTGTTTTCATCACCAGTTGCTTTTGTTAACTTGTTTTTGTAAATAGATGTTTTGTTAACTTGTTTCCTTCAGCGGCTGTTTAATGTGGGCAAAAGGCGTCTTAACAACCCTGATAGTTAAATTACCTTAAATCCTTTGGTATGACACTTAAATCCCACCTTATTAGGCGGTGTTGGTGTAAAGTTTTGATGGTGGTGTTGGAGTGTAGGTGTTGAGAAAAAGAGTTAGTGTTGGTAGATGGGTGTTAAGAGCAAGTGTTGGAGTGTAGGTGTTGGAGTAATAGAGTTAGTGTTGGTGGTGGGTGTTAAGAGCAAGTGTTGGAGTAAAAGAGTTAGTGTTGGTGATGGGTGTTAGAGCAAGTGTTGGAGTGTAGGTGTTGGAGTAAAAGAGTTAGTGTTGGTGGTGGGTGTTAAGAGCAAGTGTTGGAGTGTAGGTGTTGGAGTAATAGAGTTAGTGTTGGTGGTGGGTGTTAAGAGCAAGTGTTGGTGATGAGTGTTGGAGTAAAAGAGTTAGTGTTGGTGGTGGGTGTTAAGAGCAAGTGTTGGAGTGTAGGTGTTGGAGTAATAGAGTTAGTGTTGGTGGTGGGTGTTAGAGCAAGTGTTGGAGTGTAGGTGTTGGAGTAATAGAGTTAGTGTTGGTGGTGGGTGTTAGTGTTGGTGGTGGGTGTTAAGAGCAAGTGTTGGAGTGTAGGTGTTGGAGTAATAGAGTTAGTGTTGGTGGTGGGTGTTAGAGCAAGTGTTGGAGTGTAGGTGTTGGAGTAATAGAGTTAGTGTTGGTGGTGGGTGTTAGAGCAAGTGTTGAAGTGTAGGTGTTGGAGTAATAGTTAGTGTTGGTGGTGGGTGTTAGAGCAAGTGTTGGAGTGTAGGTGTTGGAGTAAAAGAGTTAGTGTTGGTGGTGGGTGTTAAGAGCAAGTGTTGGAGTGTAGGTGTTGGAGTAATAGAGTTAGTGTTGGTGGTGGGTGTTAAGAGCAAGTGTTGGTGATGAGTGTTGGAGTAAAAATGTTGGTGGCTAGTATTGGAGTAAAGGTGTTGGTGGCTAGTGTTGGAGTAGGTGTTGGTGGCTAGTGTTGGAGTAAAGGTGTTGGTGGCTAGTGTTGGATAAAAACTGCTTGTGATGAGTGTTGGAGTAAAGATGTTGGTGGCTAGTGTTGGTGGTGAGTGTTGGAGTAAGTGTTGGTGGTGGTGGTGGTGTTGCTGAGGTAGAGTCCACGCTCTGAGCAGTCACAACTATCACTTTCATCCACTGACACTGACTGTATAGATGTATTGATGCATTTATCATTATTATCATTTATTATTATTATCTTTTATTATTATTATTATTATCATTATTATTATTATTATTATTATTATTATTATTATTATTATTATTATTATTATTATTGTTGTTGTTGTTGTTGTTGTTGTTGTTGTTACTGATGTTGTTGTTTCATACTTACAGTCTCTCCTGGCTTCTGTTGTCTCACCACCTCAAATATTGTTCATTACTCGACTGTTGAGGGTAATAAATGGTCTTCTTCACGTCTCCTTAGGTTACTCAACACCTTTTATGGCTGTGGTTTGTATCGTGTGTGTGTGTGTGGAAGGGGGGGGGGAAGAGCTTAATTTTGTGAACTAATTTTACAATTTCATCTTATTCATTAATCAGTTTGTGCCAAATTTACACTTTTCGTATCATTAAATATTTCCTTACGTAATTCACTCAGTTTTGTGTTTTTACCTTATTGAGCTACACCTTTATTGTTGGCGCCATTAAAGATTTCGTCAAGTTGTTCATGTTTTTATTGCGCCATTATATTTCTTATCACATACTGAATCTTATTTTGGAAAGCTGTTACTGAGTGGAATGTTCTATGTATTTCCGTATCATTAAACAACTTTCCAAAATTTATATATATTTATCATTTTTACTCCCCTGATTTCAAGAATAGGTGATATATATCAATCAATTCGTTAGTGTGCCTTTTTCTTAATGTTTGTCTGTACGCCGATATTTACTTTTTTCATACGTATCTCATCAATAACTACAAATACATAACATCTACTCTTTTGTACTATTTTGTTAAAGCTGTCTCCTCCAAGCGTAGGATAGGAATGGTCTTCTGCCCAAGGGTAGGCCAGTCATCATGTATTTCTGAAATTTCGTGTTTTTGGCCCTGAATTTGGTTTTTTGTGCGTGTGACTATACTGCCTCTGTGATCACTGGCGTCGATCACTTATATAACAGGGTGAGACGATGACTAACATAACTAGGGAGACTGAACCTTTGATGAAATAAATATATATTATATGATCTATGTGTTCACTAAAACGAAGGTCTATAATATATCCCTGTGTCCAGTATAACTACAACTAACCCACAGTATAAATGTCGGTTGAGAAAATAGACCAATTAATGTGTGGAGTGAGTGAACGTATGTAGGCTGACGCGGTAGACACAACACGCCAGAGACCACGAGAGTTTGTCGGGTGGGGGGGAGAGGGAGGAGGTTCAGTCAGTTTGGGAAGAAATAACTCTAAAACAGGAATCATGCACTGAGTAACGGTATAACAAGGTGAGGTTAACATGCAGGTTTGTGAGAGAGAGAGAGAGAGAGAGAGAGAGAGAGAGAGAGAGAGAGAGAGAGAGAGAGAGTCTAGTCTCCTGTAGGGGTGTCACTAGAAGAGAGAAGAAAGTCTATTGCCTGGAAGTGAGACGGATGAGTGTTGCCTTAGTTAACTGCCATGAGGTGAGGGTTGTTGGTAGCCCCCAAGTCAAAGATGGAAATTAAGCTGAGAGTTTAATGAAGGGAGAGAAATGTTGTGGTGTGGAGCGAGTGACTGGGAGGAGGGAGTACTGATGTTGGGGAGTGGAGTGAAGAGTTGTGGTTGTAATGAGGCTGTTGAGGAAAAAGGTGAAACAGTGTGGGTGACGTGACACAACCTTGGAGTACACCAGAGATTGCTGGGGGGTTATCACAGAGTTTGGTTAATGTTCAAACACAGAGACAACTTGAGGCAGCCTGGTTTGGGAGTTTTTTTTTTATCCCTGACCTTATTAAAGACTTAACTGGTGTCATGGGCAACTATACTGTACACGTCCTTTGGTGAGTGATGGGAGAGGAAGACAGGAGAGAGAAAGAGTTACTGATGATGATGATGCCTAATATATGACGGGAAGTAAATGACGGGTGATGGCAATTGATGGGATATGAGGACCATCTTGGGAACTTGGTAGACAGACAAAAGCATTATTATATATAACCTTGATGAAGAATACGATCTATAAGACAGTTAGGAGAGGTTGTGTAGTTGAGCGAGGACAGACGACAGTTCCGGGTACATTGTTTTAGTGCCATTGTGGGAACGTCAACTTCTCCAGGTCCATATGCTTCGTAGGTACAAAAGCCTGACGTAAGTTCATGGAGGTATAGAGAACGACAGATGGGGGTGTGGTGTTGGTGGCAGAAGGGTGTATTATAAAGGTGTGGGATTTGGACTTAACGTAGTAAAAGACGAAGCCATAAAGTGTTAGTAGGTGAAGGAACTGGTGAATGATAGAAGTAGTTCCTGGTGATGTGTGTGGCTGTGTACCGAGATATTTAAAACAGGTAAAAGGGACATAAGGTCAGCATGATATACCTTCTAGATGGATGATGCTTTAAATTATACACGAATATTTATACAAGTTAGTTAAGTTTAGCTGTTGTCTCGATCCAGATGTTGTTAAGATATTGAGTTACCAGGGAGTTTATGGCTACTCACTCTGCTCTTGTTAAATGAATTATGGTCTCTTACCGATTTCATCAAGTCATGACGTTCAATTCTCTGATGCAAGATGTCAGTCATGATATTTTTTATATGTCTACTACTGTACGTATTGTTGACCATCACGAGTGCTGCTGTAACTGATAAATTACTTTACAGTTCCAGTGTTTGAGGTTGGCGTGTGTGTTAAAGCTTATTAGATGAGTGATGTATTGAGGTAGGTGAGAGAGAGAGAGAGAGAGAGAGAGAGAGAGAGCAGCGATTCCCAATTAGGTGTAATTTGAAATTTTTTCTGCGGTAACGACAGCCTGAGAGATATAGCCACATTTTCCCTGCTCCTTGATGCCATACACAACCACTAGTTCTTCATGTGTCAGACACGTCCTGGACACACCACAGTTGATACTTCTTGCTGCCTCACCCTCCCCCTAAAAAAATAGAATGGGAATAAACAGTTGACAAACCTAACGCGGGGTAGTGGGTATTGTTGTCAGACTTGTTTTGGGGTAATGGCTAAGACTAACTGTAAACCGCTGATGTAGAGTGAGGTGAAGGTGGTGTATGTGAGGTGAAGGTGGTGTATGTGAGGTGAAGGTGGTGTATGTGAGGTGAAGGTGGTATATGAGGACACCTGTACTGACATTCATAACAATCATCTCCACAAGTTTCCTCCACAGAGTTAGTTTACGGAGCCATGTATCATTTATCTTTGTCCATTTGTGTTTTTTTTACTACGGCCAATGTTATATATTGTTCTTTAGTCACGTATATAATATTATAAGCACCAAAGAATTAATTTCACCGTGAGTTTTATATCGCGTCCAACACTATATCATAAATTACTTATAACGTCATAGGCTGGGATTTTTTATAAGTAAATTTCAGTATAAATTATGAAGTATTGTCAAGAGTTTTCGTTAGTTTTTTGTATTTTTTCGCCTTAATTAGTTTATTATGATATAGTGGCCATAACGGGTGTGGGCGGAAGTCAGGTGTGTTATTTATTGATTATTGTTTGTATATTTCCCCTTGACTTTTCTTCTAATTATGAGTTACTGATGATATGGAAATACAATTATTTTTTCTTCTCTGTCGAGGAATTATTGCGTCATGGTTGAATTTTTGCGTTATAGGTGAAATTTTGCGTTATGGGTGAACTATTGCTTCTTGGGTGAAATTTTGCGTTATGGGTAGACTATTGCTTCATGGGTAAAAGTTTGCGTCATGGTGCACTATTGCGTCATAAGTGAATTTTTGTGTCATTGGTGAACTATTGCTTCGAAGGTGAACTATTGCTTTATGGGTGAATTATTGCATCATGGATGAGCTATTCCATCATGGGTGAACTATTGCGTCATGGATGAACTATTGCGTCATGGTGAACTATTGCTTCATGGTGAACTATTGCGTTATCGTACGGTACTTATGACGTAACACATTGCCTCATTACATTACAGACGGTTACGATTTCCTTCCTCTTCTCCTTGTCTTTTCCTTCCCCTCCCCTCCTTCTTCCTCCCCCCCCTCTCTCCGCCTCCTTCCTCCTCCTTTCCTCCTCCTTTCCCTCTCTCCCCCCACCCTCTCTCTCTCTCTCTCTCTCTCTCTCTCCCCTGTGTCATTGTTGGCAGGGGTAGACGCAGGGGTGAGTGAGTAATGCTGAGTCATTGTTGTCATGGTTGTGTTCGAGCATTATGGGTAATATGAGGGCAAAGGTGAAAATAATCAGGTCAGGGGTCGCTTTAGTAACCCAAGGACGGTGTTGGGTGTTTTAGTTTTTGGGTTTAGCCGTGTTTTATTTCGTGTTTTTTGGCGTTTTTGTGTTCCATTTTGTTTATTTTGTTGTATATGAGTTTCATTTTGTTTATTTTTGTGTTTTTGGTGTATAAGAGTTTTTGTGGTCTATAAACACTACTACTACTTTGCTATCACTTGGAACCGAGTTTGACGATCATCCATCTATGATACATTGATATGAGTTATTAAGGATGTAACGTAGGTTGGTGAGTTCTGAGGTGACTAAAGAGGCCGATACGGGACCCGCAGAGTCGATCACCGATGTTGCACACATGTGTGTGGGGGCGGGGGAGGCAGCGTCTTTCCGGCGTTGGTGATTGTCTGCCTCGTTATGCAGTCGGACTAATTTTAAAGTATTAACACCTTCTCGTGTGGTGCTCCTCCAGGCGTTACGGTGTGGAGTCATCGTCTCCCAGGTGAGGGGGTCGATTTGGCACTTTTTCAGGTGTGTCTTAAGACTATCCGTATACCATTTCAGTTGCCCGCCGGCGTTACGTTCACTATTCGTTAGGTGACTGTAAAGTAGCTGCTTTGGCAATCTACTGTCGTCCATGCGGGTAGCCTCAATGCTCCTACAGTTGGTATCACACACACACACACACACGCACGCACACAATCACAGGAAGGGGAGTATACACCGTCATACACTACACCCCCGGAGCAGGTGACGTAACCTTGACACACTCATACAGGAAGTATACAACACGAGGTGAAAGAGAGAGTGTAAATGTTGGGTGTCTTTCCTTCACGCGGTGTGTGCCCCTCGCTTTATTTTCCTAGATTTTATTGAGTTTTGTTTTATTGTTTTTTCTTGGGTTAGTCTTCTTTAATTTTCTTGACGCTGACTTAATTTCTTGGATTTTTTTTAGTTGGATATTTTTTTAATTTTGGTAGTTTTTTTTTTTTACCTTTTTTAGCATTGTTTTTTTTCATGGGTTCAATTTATTAAATTTCTTGAACCTGATTTGATTTTCTTGATATTACTTGAAATTTATTATAATTTAATAATTTTCTTTAATATTCTTGGGCCTGTTATTATTTTCTGTTTTTATTATTTTTCTTGAACCTGATTTTATTTTCTGAAATTGTCTTGGTTTCCTTTCTAGACATTTTCTTAATTTTAAATCATTTTTCTTTAGTTTACTGAATGAATTTAGTGGATATATTTTATTAAGTTTCTTTTATAATTAATTATCTTTATTTTTTTTCCTGACATTGAATATACAGTAATTGTATTATGAGAGAGAGTTAGCTCACACTGATCATGGAGGATATGAGCCAACAGGTGTTCCGGTACGTG
This sequence comes from Homarus americanus, assembly GCF_018991925.1. NCBI lineage: Eukaryota > Metazoa > Arthropoda > Malacostraca > Decapoda > Nephropidae > Homarus > Homarus americanus. The sequence goes on from NW_024751092.1 coordinate 9,002, forward strand.
AGTGTAACTTAAATTGTGTGTAAGAAATGTTCAGAGTAATAAGGTTTACCCCGCATTATGTTCCTGTCTTATGTATTGATCGTCTGTTCCTGTCTGTCTGTCTGTCTGTCTTGAATAATCTGTCTCCATTAATTTATATTTATGTTTTGTTTTCGTGTTTCTATGTGATATGTGTGTGTGTGTGTGTGTGTGTGTGTGTGTGTGTGTGTGTGTGTGTGCTTAGTAAGATGTTTAACGTAGTGCTGACAGCTTGTTAGTTGATTCCCCAGGTAGTTTGCGCTCATTAGCTCTGAGACAAGAGGCGGCTAATTGGTGAACTGCTTACAGTAATTACCTTCTGTACGTAAGTGGCTTCTGAACTACTACTACTACCGACAACCACACCACAGCCGAGGGAGGGCAAAGAGGGAGAAGTGGAGAGGGAGAAAATGGGGGAAGTAAAAGGAAGAGGGGGAAGGAGGAGAGATAAAACAAACTAGAACAAAAAACGGAGAAGAAAAGTTAGGAAAGACGGAAGAAAAAGTAAGGTGGGAAGGCGATGGAAACCAAAAATGGAAGAGGGGAAGAGAGAGAGGAGAATTGGGGGGGAGGAGGGGAAGGAGGAAGGCTTAGGAAGAAGAGTAAGTTAGAGGAGGGGAATGAGTGAAAAACTGAGGGAGGAAGTTAGAGGAGGAGAAGAAGGAGGAAGCCAGAGGAGGAGGTGCGGGAGGAAGCCAGAGGAGGAGGTGTGGGAGGAAAAGGAGAAAGAGAAGGAGGAAATGAGAGAGGAAGGTTGAGAAAGAAACTATGGAGGAGGGAAGAAGCGAAGGAGGTGGGAGGTAAAGGAAGACGAGGATGGGAGGGGGAGGAGAGGAGGAACATCTTCATGGTTGCCTCACTTAACCGGAGTCACGCTTGAGTGAGGTCAGATAACAGCTGACTGACCTAGTTTACACACACACACACACACACACACACACACACACACACACATATACACTCACACACACACAAACACACACATACACACACACACACTACACAATTTACAGTGCACATAACAGAGAGAGAGAGAGAGAGAGAGATCAATAACTGAGAAACAAGCTGCTGCAGTGCGGTCATGGTCAGAAAAAGTCTCTCAGTGAGTCAGTAAGTCGAGTCTATCAGTATGTTCTCTGTCAGTCAATCAGGTAATAAGTGTGTTTGTCTCTGTCAGTGAGTCAGTCATTCAATGTCAGTCTATCGCTCTAATCTCACCAGTCAATTTCTGTTAGTCAATCAGTCAGTATTAGCATTCATTGAGCTAACAGACACACCCAACTGTGTATCAAAACAATATAAATCAAGAATATACATCAGAAATATACATAAGTAATAAATATCTTGGATATATATAAACTATTTGTAATGAATCTTAGGAGGAGGCGAGAGGTACTGATATATTGTGCAGCCAGACGCACAGACAATGAGATGGATGGCCGGCCTAAGGAGGTCCCTAGGCGTGAATTTGCTTAGGGTGTAGAAGCTGTCGCCAACACAACCACATCCTAAGTTAACAAGCTGCATGACCCAGTGTCAAGGAATAGTCCGAGAAGACCGGACAACTCGCCAACTGCACTGGCTAATCATTACCCAGGAATACAATCCGCACATCGATTAACATCCAGGTCCCAATTACTGCTGGGTAGACAGAGGCAAATGGCGTAAAGAAACTTGCCCATTGTTTCATCCTGCCCAGGGATCGAACCCAGGCCCGCTGGTTTGCTAAGCGAGCATGCTGACACACACACACACACACACAGTGGTTGTAATGATATGGTCGAGCGTTAGGTAATATGGTTGTATGATTGTGATGTGAGCCTCTGGTTGCCATAGTGTGGTTGACCATAGGGGGTGAGATGAGGGTATAGTGGGGATGTTCGGCTGGGTGGGAAGTAAGGGGTGTGGGGAGTAGAGGGGGGTGGGGGTAGAGGGTGGGTGGGAGAGTAGAGGGAGTGGGGGTGGGGAGTAGAGGGGTGGGTGGGGAGTAGAGGGGTGGGTGGGAGAGTAGAGGTGGGTGGGGGAGTAGAGGGGTGGGTGGGAGAGTAGAGGGGGTGGGTGGGGGAGTAGAGGGTGGGTAGGGTGTGGGGAAGCTTATTAATGAAACACCTCCGAATACAAATACAAAAAGTTTCTTGTGAAATATTAATAGAAGCTTAGAGAGCTATATAGACTACAGGACTACAGGTACAGCTATTAACGCATACATTACGGTACAGTATATTCAGATGCAAAATATTTAATCAGGTGTATCATTGAAAGTACAGTAAAGAATACAGGTACAGTAATTCCATACAGTGAGAGGTAAACCCAGGTATTGATTACAGGTACAGTAACATTCACATGGTTACAGTATCTTAGAGTCAGTGTCCTATCTTAATTACGATAAGAATGTACAAATAACATATTTCTCTAATGATTAACAACACAGGATTATTTGTTAGGAATAAACTTTGGATGTAATTTGGTTATTTTCGATGGCTTCTGGTCAAATGGGCCCCAGTCCTTCAAGGTCCCCAGTCATATTTGGGGCCCCAATCTACCCTACCCATGAGGACGAGGGCCCAGTCTGACTCCATAGGTGCCCCAGTGTTTAAATCCTGGGGTCTGTAAGGACTTGGATCAACGAGCACTGGGGCGAATTAGAACCTAGGGTCTATCACGACTGTAGCCTCTTAGATCTGGGGCCTAGATCTGGGGCCTATTGGGACTGTTTCTGAAATAATCGTTACCTATAACTTGATGGTCACGTATATCGTATAATTATAGATATCGCCTAAAATTGTAGTTATCGCTGAATATATACCTTTCACCTTCTCACTTTGCTCTTTCCTATAATTTGCCGAACTGTTATGTAATTTGCACCTATAATTTGGCTATATTATACGATTATCACCTGTTATATGGCTATTTGTTATACGATTTTTACCTATAATTTCGCTATATTATATTACTTTACTTACAATTTGGCTGTAGAATACGATTTTACCTGCATTTTGGTCTATGTCATATAATTCACACCTATAAGTTGGCTATCACACGCATATCACCTATAATTCTCCTGTTACATGATACTTACCTGTAATGTGACTGAACTACCATACAAATATTAATCTATAATTGTTAATTCATTTGAAAATTATACACCAATTCAATCCGGCAATTTAAGCCATTATAGACACGTGTTACCTGTTGGTAGTTAGTTAGTAAAGTGGTTACGCCTCGTTTGGCTAATTAGACGAATAGCGGGGTCGTGGTTGTTAGACAGGTCGTTTGTGGGTTGCTACGATAATTAGGAAGAAATGGTTTTGTGGTGGGTTCTCTGATGGCCTGGTTCAGTAGTTTGTATGGTAACCTGTGTTGCGTTATTTCATTTGGGATGGTGGTGATGGTGGTTGGTGATGGTGGTAGAGGGAATGGTGGTAGTGGGTCTTTAATGGTTATGGTGGTATTATTGAGGGTGGTGGTTGTGATGGTAGTGGTAGTTGGTGGCGGTGGTGGTTGTGATGGTAGTGGTAGTTGAAGGTTGTAGGTGTGGTTTTGGTGGTGATTGTGATGGTTGTTGTAATGGTGGGGGGTTGTGATGGTTGTCGTTAGTGATGTTATTGATGGTTAGGAAGTATGGGAGAAATGTTTGTGGTGGTAGTTGTTGGTGGTTATGAAGATTGGTTGTGGTGGTAATGGTTATGATTGTGGTAGTATAAAGGATAGTGGAGGTAGTGGTACTGTTGCAGGGTTTGGAGATTTGCGATTTGCTCCATTTAACTGTTCTCCGTCAGTAGTTTAGCTGTTTATTCTTTACAGTGATTCATCCTGAGGTACACCATGTGCTTGTGGTTACTGTGAGGCCCCGGCGCTACACACACACACACACACACACACAGCTAATGTACTCCTGTGTGTTATTTTATCTCTCTCTCTCTCTCTCTCTCTCTCTCTCTCTCTCTCACGGGTGATGGCCGGATCTTGTTATCTTGACCGACATGAGATAGCGTGAGGTAGATGGTAAGATATCAAGACAGTTGTATTGTACGTACGTGTTACCTTTCTTATCTCCAGTAATTAGTCAGGTGTCTCTCAGGTCTGTCAGGTGTCTGTCTCTCTCTCTTTATCTCTGTCTCATTTTTTATCTCTGTCTGTTTCTTTTTTCTGTTTATCTGTCTCGTTGTGTTTATCTATTGTGTGTTTTCATTGTTTATTTATCCTTCTATCTCTCTCTCTATCTATCTATCTTGTAGGTCATCTATCTCTCCATCCTTCCATCTATCCCTCCATCCTTCCGTCTATCTAATTATCCATCTATCCCATCCATCCTTCCGTCTATTTTGTTATCCATCTACCTGTTCATCCTTCCATCTATCTAATTATCCATCTATCCCATCCATCCTTCCGTCTATTTTGTTATCCTTCTACCTGTTCATCCTTCCATCTATCTAATTATCCACCTTTCCCTCCATCCTCCGTCTATTTTGTTATCCTTCTATATAGTTATCCATCTATCCCTCCATCCTCCCATCTATCTTGTTATCCATCTACCTGTTCATCCTTCCATCTATCTAATTATCCATCTATTTCTCCATCCTTTCATCTATCTAATTATCCATGTATCTATCCGTTTCTCCACCTATCTCTCCATCCTTCCACCTATCCCTCTCCACCTAGCCATGTACCTGTATGTGTCAGTGAAGGAGCGGTACAGCGTGACGGTACACACACAGGTGAGGCAACATGGGCAGGTACGGGCTGGGATACTCGCTACACTATCAGTAATAAATGACCTCAAATTACTGGGTTGTGCCTCTTGCGGATGGTCGAGTTGCAGGCGAGGTTGTTGAAAGCGATTTACAACAACAACAACAACCATAATAATAACAACAGAAACAACAACAGTAATAACAACAACAACAACAAGAATAATAACAACAGTAATAACAACAACAACAACAATAACAACAACAACAACATGAATAATAACAACAACAAGAACAATAACAACAACAACAACATGAATAATAACAACAACAACAACAAGAATAACAACAGCAGTAATAATAATAACAACAACAACAGTAATAACAACAACAACAACAACAAGAGGTGAAGCAGGAAGACGTGTGACACAAGGTCGACTGTGTTACTGTGTCGTGACTCACATGGTCGGTCGATTACGTTACTCGGTGTCATAAGAGGTTAGGCGAACGTTCGTCTGGCGTAACTCATATAAACATCGTGTCATTAGGGGGAGTGGAAGGTAACGTCAGGCGCTGGTGATTGCTTGTGGTGGCGGTGTGTTTGGGTTAATCTCCTCAGGCTGTTGTTGTCCTGTGTTTGTTTCTTCTAACAGTTCGTCTGTCTGTCTGTCTATCAAAAGGTGTAATGTGTTTTGTTTATTTTTTATTTGTTTGTTTATTTGTTTGTTGATCTATTCGTTTAAATGCTTATATTTCAATCTGTATATTAAAAAAACGCAGCAAGCCAATCACAGAGCAGCATATATGAACAATAACACACACTAGCCAATCACAGAGCATCATATATCAACAATATAAAGCGCTAACCAATCACAGAGCATCATCTATCAACAATAACAAACGCTAGCCAATCACCGAGCGTCAGGCGGCGATAATTATGCATGTCAACCAATCGGCAATTAACGTCAACTGCAATTAATTAGTGAGGGTTTAGTTAGGAATGCATTCACGGTCGACTCCAGGAAGTATAGTGTGGCGGGAAGTATGGTGTGGCGGGAGGTATGGTGTGGCGGGAAGTATGGTGTGGCGAGAAGTATGGTGTGGCGTATGGTGTGGCGGGAAGTATGGTGTGGCGGAAGTATGGTGTGGCGGGAAGTATATGCGAGAAGGCGCAGTGGCCAGAAGTATGGTGTGGCGGGAAGTATGGTGTGACGGGAAGTATGGTGTGACGGAAGTATGGTGGCGGAAGTATGGTGGCGGGAAGTATGGTGTGGCGAGAAGCATGGTGGCGGGAAGTATGGTGTGGCGGGAAGTATGGTGGCGGGAATTAAATAATGGTAACTACGGTGAGGAGAGAGAGAGAGAGAGAGAGAGAGAGAGAGAGAGATCAGGAGTGAGAAAGGTGAAAGAATTGTGTAAGCGTGAGACTGTGTTAGGAGGGTGAAGGTCACTGGCTCTCTCTCTCTCTCTCTCTCTCTCTCCATAACATACGTAAACACACACACAGACAAGATAAATAAACGAGAGAATTAAAGAAATAGACAGAGACAAACAGACAGAAGACAGACAGACAGACAGACAGACAGACACCCACGTGGATATATTCGGTATCCCCTTCCATTCTGTTCCTGTGATGAATTGGCTGTTTTAATTGGTCGCCTAGGCAGCCATTCACAACATGGACGTGGGAACACTCGACCAATCACAGCATGGACGTGGGAAAAAACACACCCAATGGGCATCCGTCACTATTAACACTTAATTGGGTTTTTAAAGTAAAGTTGTATTTGGGATTTTAATCTCTTATAGAACGAACAGTAAGCTACAGTTAAACGGGACAGTTAGTAATCTCCAGTTAAACGAGACAGTTAGCGGATATATAGATACACCTGGATATTGTTGACCGGTTAATTGGGAAGTGAAGATATGGTTATCCGAAGGTGTGAAGATATGGTTATCCGAAGGTGAGGCACTTGGAGGAGGAGGAGGGCAGATGGTGGTGGAGAGAGGAGAAGTGGGGTGAGGGTGGGAGAAGGTGGAGGAGGGAAGGTGAAGGGAATTGGTGGAGAGAGAGGAGGGGGTGGGAAGGGAGAGGGAGGAGAATTGGTGGAGAGAGGAGAAGGGTTGAGGGTGGGAGAAGGGAGAGGGGGAGGAAGGTGAAGGGGTGGTGGAGAGAGAGGGAGAAAGTGGGGTGAGGTGGAAGAAGGGAGAGGAGGGAAGGTGAAGGGGGTGGTGGAGAAGAGGAGAAAGGGGTGAGGGTGGGAGGAGAAGGGAGAGGGGGGAGGGAAGGTGAAGGGGAATTGGTGGAGAGAGGAGAAGGGGGGTGAGGGGTGGGGGGAGAGAAGGGAAGGAGGAGGAAGGTGAAAGGGGTGTTTCTGAACGTTTCGATTCATAGGTAAATTTTAATGATGATGAATGACACAATATATACTAAGAAAAAAATTGAATGATATATTTTGTTCACTATTATTATTATTATTATTATTATTATTATTATCATTATTATTATTATTATTATTATTATTATTATTATTGTTATTATTATTATTATTATTATTATTATTATTATTGTTATTATTATTATTATTATTATTATTATTATTATTATTATTATTATTATTATTATCATTATTATCCGTCTTTGTCTCTTGTCTGTCCATCTGTCTTATATACCAATAAAAAAAAAACACGAGTCGTAGAATTTCATCTTGTTTGGATTGTTGTTTTATTATCGTTTTATTTAATGTTTTTTTCTCGAGGTCTTGCCCTAATCTCTCCCTCAATAGACAGTAGTAGATGATTGGATAGACAGTAGTAGACGATCAAATAGAAAGGAATGAAAGGAATAACACAATAATAATGATACTACACAGAGATACATCACTAAAGACAGAACACAGGTAGAACAGGTAAGCTAATTAACCTCATCCATCAACACTCGCTATCTTAAAAGTTCACTTGGTCTTTACCCAAATTTCAAAATCCAATAAAAAAATTATTTCTCAGTTTTAAGACCTTCAGACCCACTTTCCAGACCCTTTCCAGCCCTCTTATCAGACCCACTTTCCAGCCCTCTTATGTCAGGTTAATGAGTTTTAGGACCATAATTTACCTGTATTGAGTGACATTAATTAAGACTCTTCAGTAAATTGGTTAAGGTAACGAAACTTTAACTGGGTCGTAAGTAACTGTTCGCTCGTGACTGTTAAAAGTACGTTTAACCCTTACAGTCATGGTCATAAGGCACCCTCCTGTTACTCCCCTCCCCCTCCTGTTACCCCCTCCCCTCCTGTTACCCCCCCTCCCCCCTCCTGTTACCCCCCCTCCCCCCCCTCCTGTTACCCCCTCCCCCTCCTGTACCCCTCCCCCTCCTGTTACCCCCTCCCCCCCTCCCCCCCTCCCCCCCTCCTGCCACCCCCCCCTCCCCCCCCTCCTGTACCCCCTCCCCTCCTGTTACCCCTCTCCCCTCCTCCCTCCCCTTCCCCCCCCTCTTGTGCCCAGTTGCCACACACAGTTATATACGCTAATCACGGCTGATGTGGCAACGTCCTTCTGGGTCGCTGGCCGGGGGGAGGAGGGGGGGGAGGGAATGGGATTTAATGGGGTGCTGCTAGGGAGAGAGAGATGGTGGGTAGAGGAGCGAAGGGTGTAAAGGTTAAGGGAAAGATTGGTGGGTGAGAGGAAAGGGGTGGGAGTAGGAGGGGATGAGGTAGGGGAGATGTGGAGAGAGTTAAGGAGTAAGGTTTTGCGGGAGGAGATAAGAGTGGGAGGTGGAGGTGAGAGTGGAAGGGCTGAATCGAAAGGGACTGGTGGTGAGAGGAGAGGGGTTGAAAGGAGGCATTGAGAGAGATGGTGTGGGTGAGAAGGAGAGGGAAGAGATAGAGGAAAAAGAGATGCTGGGGTAAGAGAGGGTGATGAGAGGATGATGAGGTTGATGGGAAGGGAGGAAGTATTACTGACAGGAAGATGTGCACATTTCTTTCACCTACCTACACCCTCCCTCACCTTCTACACCCTCCCCCCTCTTCTACCCCCCCCTACACACCTCCCCTCACCTTCTACCTACACACCTCCCCTCACCTTCTACCACACCTCTCCCTCACCTTCTACCTACACCCCTCCCCTCACCTTCTACCTACACCCCTCCCCTCACCTTCTACCTACACCCCTCCCCTCACCTTCTACCTACACCCCTCCCCTACCACCCCCCCCTCACCTTCTACCCCCACACCCCTCCCCTCACCTTCTACCTACTCCCCTCTCCCTCACCTTCTACCTCACACCCTCCCCTCCCTCCCATTACAGCACTGTGAGGGAGGGAGGTGACTGAGGTGTACCAGGTGTGTGTGTGCAGGGGTAAGGGGAAGAGTTGGGAGGAGGGAAGGTGAGGACGGGGAAGAGGAGTTGGAGGAGGAAGAGGAAGGTGAGGACGGGGAGAAGGAGTTGGGGAGGAGGGAAGAAGGGAAGAGGTGAGGGACGAGGTGAGAACAGGGAAGAGGTGAGGACAGGGAAGAGGTGAGGGACGGGAAGGTGAGGAACAGGGGAAAGAGGAGTTGGGAGGAGGTGAGGAACAGAAGAGGTGAGGGACGGGAAAGGTGAGGGACGAGGAAGAGGAGTTGGGGAGGAGGGAAGAGGAAAGGGTGAGGACGAGGAAGAGGTTAGGGGAGGTGAGGAACAGGAGAAGAGGTGAGGGACGAGGGAAAAAGGTGAGGACGGGAAGAGGTGAGGGACGGGAAGGTGAGGAACGGGGAAGAGGTGAGGGACAGGGGAAGAGGTGAGGACGGGGAAGAAGGTGAGGAACGGGGGAAGAGGTGAGGGACAGGGAAAAGGTGAGGGACTGAGAAGAGGTGAGGGACGGGGGAAGGTGAGGACGGGGAAGAAGTGAGACAGGGAAGAGGTGAGGGACGGGGGGGAAGGTGAGGGACGGGAAGAGGTGAAGACGGAGAGAGGTGAGGGGACAGGAAGGGTGAGGGACGAGGGAAGAGGTGAGACGGGGAAGGTGAGGGACGGGGGAAGAGGTGAGGAATGGGTAAGAGGTGAGGGACGGAGAAGGGGTGAGGACGGGGGAAGAGGTGAGGGACGGGGAAGAGGTGAGGGACGGGGAAGAGGTGAGGGACGGGAAAGGAGAGGGACTGGGAAGAGGTGAGGACGGGAAGAGGTGAGGACAGGAAGAGAGAGGTGAGGGACGGGGAAGAGGTGAGGGACGGGGAAGGAGTGAGGACCAGGAATAGGTGAGGGACGGGGAAGAGGTGAGGGACGGGGAAGAGAGGTGAGGGACAGGGGAAGAAAAGTGGAATTGGAAGTGAGAAAAGGAGGAAGAAAGAAAGATGTGAAAGAAGAAGGAAGAAATAATGAAGGGAGGAGGAGGAGGAGGGAGAGAGAAGGGAGGAGGAGGAGGAGGATGACATAGACACACTCAGCTATCATTATAAAATATAACGTAACACAGATCAAAATATAACGTAAATCATATATAACATTCAGTACATATAACGGTAATTATAAAGAGAATAACAATAATAACATAACATTACTATAACGTTCATTAACATACACACATACACATCGTTGGTTACTACAGAAGATGATGAATGAATGTGTAGACTCACCTGATGTATGGACGTGAGATGTTTGTTTACATCTTATACTTCATGAATGGATATCAGCTGTTTACCTCGAGGGTGATCAGCTGTTTACCTCGAGGGTGATCAGCTGTTTTATTTGTGACGTTTAGGAATGAATCTATCTGTATGGCGTAAGTTTTATGAAAGAAGTTTACCTGTGGCGTAAGTTTTATGAAAGAAGTTTACCTGTGGCGTAAGTTTTATGAAAGAAGTTTACCTGTGGCGTAAGTTTTATGAAAGAATCTTACCTGTGGCGTAAGTTTTATGAAAGAAGCTTACCTGGCGTAAGTTTTATGAAAAACTTTCCTGTGGCGTAAGTTTTATGAAAGAAGCTTACCTGTGGCGTAAGTTTATGAAAAAACTTACCTGTGGCGTAAGTTTTATGAAAGAAGTTTACCTGTGGCGTAAGTTTTATGAAAAAGCTTACCTGTGGCGTAAGTTTTATGAAAGAAGCTTACCTGTGGCGTAGGTTTTATGAAAAGAAGCTTACCTGTGGCGTAAGTTTTATGAAAGCTTACCTGTGGCGTAAGTTTATGAAAGAAACCTGTGGCGTAAGTTTTATGAAAGAAGTTTACCTGTGGCGTAAGTTTATGAAGAATCTTACCTGTGGCGTAAGTTTTATGAAAGAAGTTTACCTGTGGCGTAAGTTTATGAAAGAAGCTTACCTGTGGCTGTAAGTTTTATGAAAGAAGCTTACCTGTGGCGTAAGTTTTATGAAAGAAGCTTACCTGTGGCGTAAGTTTTATGAAGAAAGAAGCTTACCTGTGGCGTAAGTTTTATGAAGAAACACCTGTGGCATGGTTATAGAAAAGCTTACCTGTGGCGTAATTTATGAAAGAACATAGTGGAAAGAATCCACCTCCTTTGCGTGTGTGTGTGTGTGTGTGTGTGTGTGTGTTTTGTTCGTCTGTCTGTCTGTCATTCACATATTTCCCAGCACATTTACCGCGCAGATTGTATGTTCCCCGACAACCAGACTATGTAAATGACGCATAATCACAGTTCAGTGGGACCATTGTGTCGCTAATCACCGCCCCAGAGAACGGAAACAAGGGGGGTGAGAGGAGGGTGGAAGGGAGGAGAAGAGGTGGAGGGGGGAGTGGGAGGAGGGAAGGGGGGTGAGGAGGGTGTACTAGGAGGAGGAAGGGGTAAAAGTAGGAGGTGGATGGGTGGAGGAGGGGGAGGAGGTGGAGGGTAAGGGGGAGGAAGTGGAGGGGTAAGGGGGAAGAGGCGCAGGAAGAGGAAGGGAGGAGTAGGAGGAGGAAGAAGAGGGAGGAGGGTGTCATTCCGGTTGTGGTGATGATGGGTGATTACCGTGTTTGTGGCAGCTTAAGGCCGAGACTGTGTACTGTTAACAAGGGCAGGTAGACCAAACGTGAGTGTGTGTGTGTGTGTGTGTGTGTGTGTGTGTGTGTGTGTGTGTGTGTGTGTGTGTGTGTGTGTGTGTGTGTGTGTGTGACGGAAGTAAATGACTGAATCTTAACTACTAACCTAACCTAAATTAAGTTAAATAAGTCGTGGTTAGGTTAGATTAAATCATAATAAGTTGGGTCGGTGCAGTCAAGTTAAATTGGGATTAGGTTAGGTTTGTTTAGGTTAGGTTGGGTTGGGTTGGGTTGGGTTGGTTTGGTTTGGTTTGGTTAGGTTTGGTTTGGTTTGGTTTGGTTTGGTTTGGTTTGGTTTGGTTTGGTTTGGTTTGGTTTGGTTTGGTTTGGTTTGGTTTGGTTGGTTTGGTTTGGTTTGGTTTGGTTTGGTTTGGTTTGGTTTGGTTTGGTTTGGTTTGGTTTGGTTTGGTTTGGTTTGGTTTGGTTTGGTTTGGTTTGGTTTGGTTTGGGTTGGGTTAGGTTGGTTTGGTTTGGTTTGGTTTGGTTTGGTTTGGTTTTGGGTTGGGTTGGGGTTGGTTTAGGTTGGTTTAGGTTGGGTTGGGTTGGGTTGGGTTAGGTTGGGTTAGGTTAGTTTGGGTTGGGTTGGGTTGGTTTAGTACTGATTATATATGTTTATCTAATGATTAGTTATGTGTTCACAGTAACTTATGTTTACTTTATATAAAAAAAAGATAACTTTCCCTGACGAATTGAAATCACTACAACAACATTAGGGATGATGGGTAGAATGTTGCTCAGTTACACACGAACATATAAGTCCTATGTGAAATTATAAGGTCATTTAGATATGTGTTGCCTTTATGTTATTATGTTTATATATGATTTAATACTTTCAATAGATAGTTTCTGGGACATTTATTATATTAGGGAGGAGGAAGAGAGGAGGTAAGGGGAGGAGGAAGGAGGGAGGTAAAGGGGGGAGGAGGAGGAGGTAAGGGGAGGAGGAAGGAAGGAGATAAAAGGAGGAGAGAAGGAGGCAGATAATAGGGAAGGTGAGAGAGAAAGGAAAGATAACATATTTCATCACCTGGTTAATGGTTAATGGGGCGTCACACACACACACACACACACACACACACACACACACTAATGGGGATATCTAATGGGTGACTGGCGCTTTCTTGTTAATGAGGATTGGATGGTGAAGTAATGCAGGTAATTGTCTTTTAGTAAGGTGTGCAGAGGGGTGGGTGATGGGGCCTGATTATGTCATGGTGGTGAGGAGGGAGAGGCGGAGGGAAGAGAGAGGAGAGGAGGGAGGGAGGAGGAGGAAGAGAGGGAGGAGGAGGGAGGGAGGGAGGAGCAACAAGATGTGAGGGAGAAAGTCATGGTGAGATAACGGGGTTAGGGAGATAGAAAGGGAGGAAGAGACAAGGATGATAGAGGAGGGGAGGTAAGGGGAGGATGGAAGGAAGATGGATGGGGAAGAAAGTGGCAGAAGAGAAAGGGGAGGGAGGTGAAGGGAAAGGGAGAAGGAGGGGGGGGAGGTGAAGAGGAGAGCTCGGGAGGAAGGAGGAAGTGAAAGACTGAGGAGGTTATGAGGTGAAGGAAGGAGATGAAGGCGTGAGGAAGGGAGGTAATGGGTGAGGTGAGGAAGGAAGGTAATGGGAGAGGTGAGGAAGGAAAGTAATGGGTGAGGTGAGGAAGGAAGGTAAAGGGAGAGGTGAAGGAGGAGAGTAATGGGAGGTGAGGAAGGAAAGTAATGGGAGGTGAAGGAGGGAGGAAGTTCTTAAAGGTTTGATAAATAGTTTTTCCCAAAGACCTTATAATAAAGCTATCATGGGTTAGGTTGGTCAGGTTATGTCAGGTCAGGTCAGGTCAGGTTAGGTCAGGTCAGGTTATGTCAGGTCCAGGTCAGGTCAGGTTAGGTCAGGTTAGGTTAGGTCAGGTTGTTGGGTCAGGTTAGGTCAGGTCAGGTCAGGTCAGGTTATGTTAGGTCAGGTCAAGTCAGGTCAGGTTAGGTCAGGTCAGGTCAGGTTAGGTTAGGTTAGGTCAGAGTAGTTTTGGTTAGGTTTTGTGGCCAGCAATTTCATTCCCAGCCGCTTAAAAATTAGAAGATAGACATTCATTCATTCACTTATTCAATACAGCCATCATACAGTCTCACCTATCATACAGTCTCACACCTCACCATCATACACATAGACAGTCAAGTGTAACACAAACAACCTAAGCAATAACTATATATTATATATATATATATATATATATATATATATATATATATATATATATATATATATATATATATATATATATATATATAAAAATCACACGCTGAACACTTGTTTTCTTCTTTCTTATATATATAATATATATATATATATATATATATATATATATATATATATATATATATATAAATATATATAATTAAATCAAATGAAAACGGTATGTTTCGTTCAAGACATCTCAGAGGCAACGAAGATGTTGAAAAAGAACAGCTAAGGTAATCGTTATTCCATTATATTTATCTAGAATATATATATATATATATATATATATATATATATATATATATATATATATATATATATATATATATATATATATATATATATATACAAGTATATATTTTTTATATTTTTGGTTCAAGTTTTAAAAGTATGTCGTATGAATTTTTTCTTTACTTTGGTCAAAACTTTGAAGATATATCGTGTTTATTTTTCTTATTTATTTTGGTTTAAAAACTTTTTGAGGTGTATCGTATATTTTTCATATATACTTTGGTCCAAAATATGAAGGTATATCGTATATTTTGGTCCCAAAGTTTAAAATATAACGTTTCATTTCTTATATACTTTGGTCCAAACTTTTAAAGTTTATATATTTTTCTCATATATTTAGGCAAACTTTGAAAGTATATTGTATATATATTTCGTCTCTATTTTGTTTGTTTATCATTGGAAATTTTAGATAAAAATGGTATTATCAATTTACCTGTATCGCAGTGGACACGAAATTATTTTTAGTTATATTATGTTATGTTCCATGTTATATTATGTTATGTTCCTGTTATTATATTTGTATTAAGGTAAGATTTATAGTGTGTTATATTTAGTTCTTTTATGTGTGTTATGTTACTATATATTACTTTGTTATCTTATGTTATGTTTGTGAATCAGGTGTTATCGCTGTTTACGTCAGGTTATTTAATGTTATTTTAGGGAAAAAATCTCACAATTAGTCAGACCATTAAGATAAGGCCCGATCATAATGGGTTCCAGTTGTAATGGGGTCCAGTCCTTGGTCAGTTGTAATGGGGTCCAGTCGTAATAAGTCTAGTCGTAATGGGGTCCAGTTGTAAATAGGTCCAGCTGTAATGGGGTCAGTTGTAATGGGGTCCAGTTGTAATGGGTCCAGTTGTAATGGGGTCAGTTGTAATGAGGTCCAGTTGTAATGGGATCAGTTATAAATGGGGTCCAGTTGTAATGGGATCAGTTGTAATGAGGGTCCAGTCGTAATGGGGTCAGTTGTAATGAGGTCCAGTCGTAATGGTTGATATAGGTTAAGTTGGGATCTACTAGGGCTGGTCTTTTGGTGTACTAACTGAATGCTAATAGATGGGTTAGGGTTGGTTGGTTAGGTTAGGACCTCTATCTGCTCGATGTTATTTCAGCCTCCAACCAACCAGTTACAGTTACTGTCGCCGTTTACCTGCAGTTATTCCGACGATTGTAAGGCGTGATGCTGCGTACGTGTGTTGTGTGTGTGTGTGTGTGTGTGAAGGAGAGAAAGAGACAGGAGGGAGAGAAAGAGGAAAAAACGGAGGAGAGAAAAAAAGAAGGAGAGAGAGAGAGAGGAAGAGACAGGGAGGAAAAACGGAGAGAAAAAAGAAGGAGAGAGAGCTGGGAGGGTCATTACCTGCCCCAGGTAACCTCACTCCACAACCACCACTGTTGTCACTCCGGTTCCTACACTACTCAGTAAATAAAAGATGAGAGATTTATATTATATTTTTTTAAAAACACCTCAAAATTACTCTCTCTCTCTCTATCTCTTCCTCTCTCTCTCTCTCTCTATCTCTGTTCGTCCGTTCGTCCTCTGTTTGTGTCTGTCTGTCTGTCCGTCCGTCTCTATCTCTGCAAGATGAGGTGAAGCCGAGTGTTTGACCTATGACCTCAGTTTGGTTTGACCTCCGGGGTTAGTGGTGCCTTGCCTAGTGACCTTCACCTAGCACTGCTGGGTAGAGAAGTGAGGGTATTGGGAGGGGGAAAGAGGGAGGGGTGTGGAGTGAGAAAGAGGAGGAAGTGAGGGGACAAGGGAGGAGGGAGGGGAAGTGAGGAGTTAGGGGGGAGGAGGGGGAGAAGTGAGGGGAGTTAGGGAGGAGGGGGATAGGGGAATGGTTGGGGAGGAGAAGGGGATGTGAGGGAGGATTAGAGGTGGAGAGGTATTGGATGAAGGAGTATCGAAAGTTAATTTAATACAGTTATCCATAAAATCATTCTATCATACCATCAGCCAAAAACTCATTCTACCATACTACTGTCAGTGTTCCTTGTAGTATACCCAAAAAAATATACTTGTTTTTTTATTATATTTGTTCCTGGCTCCTACTCCAACCACGCTCTACCAGTCAACCACATAGTGATTTACTAGCAAACTACTGTGCTGCCACTTTGCTTGATCTCTCCTCTCTCTCTCCTCTCTCTCTCCACTTCCTTTCCTCCCTTTTCCCTGTTCTTACTCCCCTTCTTCCTTTTCCCTCTCTTCTTTCTTCCTTCTTCCCTCGTTCTTCTGCTCTTTCTCTCCTATCCCTTCTTCCTTCCTTCCTTCCTTCCTTCCTTCCTTCCTCCCTTCTTTCTCTTCTCTTCCGCTCCTCCCCTTCATTAGGACTTAGCCCCAGTTAGGTTAGGTTGGTTTAGGTAAGTGGTCAAGTTAGGTTAGGTTGGGATTAGGTCAGGTCAGGATCAGGTCAGGTCAGGTCAGGTCAGGTTAGGTTAGGATTAGAGTTAAGTTAAGTCCTATAGTTACCTAAGTTCTGGATTTGACTCCTCCCCCCAATTAGTATCTCAGGTACAGGTGACCATTTAAACACCAGCACGACCATCACTGTCTGTCTTATTATTATTGCTGAAGGAAGGATGTGGTAAGGGAGAGAGGAAGGAAAGGAGGAGGGAGGTGAAGGAGGAGAAGGGAGGGTAAGGGATGTAATGGTTAAAGGGAGGTGAAGGAGAAGTGATGATGATGGTGATGATCAGAAGCCACCCGCCTATTTCATCAGCGCACCTACCTCATCACCACCACCCACCCACACAAAATCCCATCGACCACCTACCTCATCACCACCCACCTACCTCATCACCTGACCCACTTATCACACCCGACCCACCCACCTCATCACCCACCCACAACCCCACCCCCCACACCACCACACCCACCAGCTACATCACCACCACGACCCACCTACCTCATCACCACCACGACCCACCTACCTCATCACCACCACACCCACCCCCCCACCACACGACCCCACCCACCTCATTACCACCGACCCACCACCTCACATCACCACCAGACCACCTACCTCATCACCACCACGACCCACCTACCTCATCACCACACCCTGCACACCACCACAACCACCTCTTCACCACCACCACCATCTACAAACCACCTACCTCATCACCACCACTACCATCACCACCAACACCTACCTCAACTAATGATACAAAAATCCAAGTTTGGATGGTGAATTTCCTCCTCCAAACATAACAAAGGGATGCAATTCGACTCATTAAACCTCGAGTCTTAAAGATCTTAGGGTGGGGAATTCTCTTCAAAGTGTGAATATCTTTAAAGACAATCACTGTATCTCATATAAATTGGAAGGTGTTTCAAAATGTCTTCAGAAATTTCACAAATCAGCTACATTAAAACATATTTGACACTCATAATTATTCCCTCAATTAAATCAATTAAGTCAAATATTAAAATAACACTGAGTCTACCCCAATATTCTCATCTATTCTGATTGGGCTCTCATGTGTACCTTGTGAATCGCCTCTAGTTATTATTATCTAAG
>NW_024751093.1:0-14111 GCF_018991925.1 Homarus americanus
ACCTCTCAGCCAGATGACCTCCCACTGACGACCTCCAGCTGACGACCTCCCAGCTGACGACCTCCCAGCTGACCTCCGCCGACGACCTCTCCCTCAGCTGACGATCTCGACGACCTCCTCAGCTGACGACCTTCCCAGCTAGATTCCCAGTTGACACCTCTAGCTGACGACCTTCTGACCTCAGCTGACGACCCTCCCAGCTGTCATCTCCCACGACCTCCCAGCTGACGACCTCAGCTGACGACCTTCCCAGCTGACGACCTTCCTCAGCTGACGACCCTCCCAGCTGACGACCTCAACTGACGACCTCCCAGCTGACGACGCCCCAGTTGCTGACCTCCCAGCCACCTCCCAGCTGTCGACCTCCCAGCTGTCGAGACCTCCCAGCTGACGAGACCCTCCCAGCTGACTCCACCTCCCAGATCCTCCCAGCTGACACCTCTCAGCTGACGACCTCCCAGCTGTCGACTCTCCCAGCTGTCGCCCTCCCAGCGACCTCCTAGACCTCAGCTGACGACCTCCCAACTGACGACCTCCCAGCTGACGACCTCCCAGCTGACGCCTCCCAGCTGACGACCTCTCAGCTGACGACCTTCCAGCTGACGCCCTCCCAGCTGTCGACCTCCCAGCTGACGACCCTCCCACGAGACCTCCCAGCTGACGACCCTCCCAGTTGACGACCTTCCCAGCTGACGACCTCCCAGCTGACGACCTTCATATCAGCCACGACCTCCCAGCTGACGACCCTCTCAGCTGACGGCCTCTCCAACTGACCCTCCCAGCTGACGACTCCCAGCTGACGACCTTCCCAACTGACCTCCCAGTTGACGACCTCCCCAGCTGACGACCTCCAGCTGACGACCCTCCTCAGCTGACGCCCTCCCAACTGACACCCTCTCTGACCTTCCTGACGACCCTCTCAGCCAGAACTCTCACTCTGAGCCATCTCTCCCAGCTGACAGACCTCCCACTGACGACCTCCCAGCTGACCTCCCAGCTGACGACTCCTCCGACGACCCTTCTGCTGACGACTCTCAGCTGACGTGACACTCCTCCCAGCTGACCTCCCAGCTGACCCTCTGGCTGACCCTCCCAGACCCTCTCAGCTGACGACCTCCAGCTGACACCCGACTCCACTGATCTCAGCTGACGACCTCTCACTCTCAGCTGACGACCTCTCAGCACGACCTCCCAGCTGACGACTCTTCCCAGCTGTCGACCTCCCAGCTGACGACCCTTCCAGCTGACGACCCTCTCAGCTGACGACCTTCTCAGCTGACGACCTTCAGCTGACTCCTTCTCAGCTGACGACCTTCTCAATTACGACCTCTCACCTCGACGACCTTCAGCTGACGACCCTTGCTGACCTCCCTTGTGACGACTCCTCAGTGCCGACCTTCCTGTCGACCCTCCCAGCCGACTCCTCAGCTGACGACTCCCAGCTGATCTTCAGCTGACGACCTCTCAGCTGACGACCCTCCCAGCGTCGACTCTCCAGGTGTCGACCTCCCAGCTGACGACCTTCCCAGCTGACGATCTTCAGCTGACGACCTCTCCAACTGACGACCTCCCAGCTGACGACCTCCTCAGCGACCCTCCCAGCTGACGCCCTCTCAGCTGACGACCTTCAGCGACGACCTTCCTAGCCGACCTCCCAACTGACGACCTCCTGAGCTGGATACCTCCCTGATTTACCTCTCAGCCGACCTCAGCTGACGACCTCCCAGCTGACGACGCTTCCTAGGCCGACTTCCCAGCTGCCGACACTGCCGACCTTCACGCTGACGACTCCCCCCCCCCCATCTCACTGACGACCCCTCAGCTGACGACCTCCCAGCTGACGACTCCAACTGACGACCTTCCCAGCTGATGACTCCTTCCAGCGACGACCCTCTCAGCTGACGCCCCTCAGCTGACGACCCTCCCAGCTGACGACCCTCCCAGCTGACGACCTTTCCCAGCTGACGACCTTCCCAGCTGACGACCTTCCAGCTGATGACCCTCTCAGCTGACGACCTTCCTCAACTGACGACTCCTTCAGCTGACCTCCTTCACTGACGACCTAATCTGCTGATGACCCTTCCTAGCCGACCTCCCAGCGACGACCCTCCCAACTGACGACTCCTCAGCTGACGACCTTCTCAGCGACGACCTTCTCAGCTGACGACCTTCAGCTGACGACCTCCTCTCCCAGTGACGACTCCTCCCAGTTGACCTACCTTGCTGACGACCTCTCAGCTGACGACCTTCAGCTGACGACCTCTCAGCTGACGACCCTCCCAGCTGACGACCTCCCAGCTGACGACCTTCTCAAGATGACCCTCTAAGGACGACCTCTCTCAGCTGACGACCCTTCTAGCTGACGACTCTCAGCTGACGACCCTCCAGCTGACGACCTCCCAGCTGACGACCCCCTCCTGACGACCTCCAGCTGACGACCTCTCAGCTGGGATTGACCCTTCTCAGCTGACGACCCTTCTCAGCTGACGACCCTCCAGCTGACGACCTCAGCTGACGACCCCTCAACTGACGACCTTCAATCTCGGATCGACCTTCAGTTGACGATCCCTTGTTGACCCTCCCAGCTGACGACCTCCTGTGACGACCCTCCCAGTTGACGACCTTCCTGCCGACTCCAGCTGACGACCTCCTAGCTGACACTCCTTCAGCTGACGACCTTCAGCTGACGACCCTCCTGCCGACTTCCTGTGACGACCTCCCAGCTGACGACCTCTCCCAGCTGACGACCCTCTCAGCTGACGACCCTCCCAGCTGACGACCCTCCCAGCTGACGACCCTCCCAGCTGACGACCCTCCTCAGCTGACGACCCTCCCAGCTGACGACCCTCTCAGCTGACGACCTTCCCAACTGAATCTCCTCAGCTGACCTCCCAGCTGACGACCCTCCCAGCTGCCGACCTCCCAGCTGACGACGACCCTCCCAGCTGACGACCCTCCCAGCTGACGACCCTCTCAGCTGACGACCTCCCCTTTGGTTAATCTCTCAGCTGACGACCCTCCCAGCTGACGACCTCTCAGCTGACGACCCCAGCTGACGACCCACCAGCTGACGACCCCAGCTGACGACCCTCCCAGCTGACGACCCTCCCAGCTGACGACCCTCCTCAGCTGACGACCCTCTCAGCTGACGACCCTCTCAGCTGACGACCTCTCAGCTGACGACCCCAGCTGACGACTCTCCCAGCTGTCGACCTCCCAGTTGACGACCCTCTCAGCTGACGCCCTCCAGCTGACGACCCTCTCAGCTGACGACCCTCTCAGCTGACGACCCTCTCCAGCTGACGACCCTCCCAGCTGACGACCCTCTCAGCTGACGACCCTCACAACTGACGATGCTCCCAGTTGACGACCCTCCCAGCTGTCGACTCTCCCAGTTGTCGACCCTCCCAGTTGACGACCCTCCCAACTGACGACCCTCTCAACTGACGACCCTCTCAGCTGACGACCTCCCAGTTGTCGGATCTCTCCCAGTTGACGACCCTCCCAACTGACGACCTCCCAACTGACGACCTCTCAGCTGACGAAAATTCTCCCAGCTGACGACCTCTCAGCTGACGACCTCACAACTGACGATGCTCCCAGTTGACGACCCTTCAGCTGACGACCTCCCAGCTGACGACCCTTCAGCGACGACTCCTCCCAGCTGTCGACTCTCCCAGCGTCGACCTTCCCAGCTGACGACCCTCACAACTGACGATGCTCCTAGTTGACGACCTCTCAGCTGACGACCTCCCAACTGACGACCCTCTCAGCTGACGACCCTCCCAGCTGTCGACTCTCCCAGCTGTCGACCTCCCAGTTGACGACCCTCCCAGTTGACGACCTCTGCTGACGACTCTCCAACTGTCGACCCTCTCAGCTGACGACCTCCCAACTGACGACCTCCCAGCTGACGACGCTCCCAGCTGACGACGCTCCAGTTGACGACCTCCCAGTTGACGACCTCCCAACTGTCGCCCTCCTGAAGGCGACCCTCCCAGCTGTCGAGACCCTCCCAACTGACGACCCTCCCAACTGACGACCTCCAGTTGACAACCTCCCAGCTGACGACCCCCAGTTGACGATCTTCCCAGCGACGACCCTCCCAGCTGACGACCTCCCAGCTGACGACCTCCCAGCTGACGACCTCCCAGCTGACGACCTCCCAGCCAGACGACCCTCCCAGCTACGACCTAGCTGATGACCTCCCAACTAACGACCTTCCCAGTTGATGACCCTCCCAGTTGATGACCCTCTCTGCTGACGACTCTCCCAACTGATGACCCTCTCAGCTGACGACTCTCCCAACTGACGACCCTCTCAGCTGACGTCCCTCCCAGTTGATGACCCTCCCAACTAACGACCCTCTCAGCTGACGACCCTCCCAGCTGACAACCCTCCCAGCTGACGACCTTCCCAACTGACGACCCTCTCAGCTGACGACCCTCCCAGCTGACGACCCTCCAACTGACGACCTTCCTTGAAGCTGACGACCCTCCCAGCTGACAACCCTCCCAGCTGACGACCTTCCCAACTGACGACCCTCTCAGCTGACGACCCTCCCAGCTGACGACCCTCCCAGTTGCCGACCCTCCCAACTGATAACCCTCTCAGCTGACGAACCTCCCAACTAACGACCCTCTCAGCTGACGACCCTCCCAGCTGACGACCTTCCCAGCTGATGGCCCTCCCAACTGACGACCCTCCCTCTTGAGGGTCCTCCCGCCTGAGGTCGCTCCCAGTTGAGGACCCCATTTGAGGATCACGGCAAGAGATACTTATCTATAAATATTTCTGTTTTTTGTGGTGGGGGTGGGTGGGGGGGGTGGAGGGGGGGTGGGCATAAAAGCCGGATGACATCTGGGCTGTTTGAGGCTTGCAGGGATGAGAGTCTGTGGTGGCATGCAGTGGGTTAGGGTGGGCTGGGAGAGACTAGGGTGGGCTGGAGGACACGGGTGGGCTGGGAGAGACTGAGGTGGACTAGGAAGAGCTAGAGTAGGCTGGCTGGGAGAAGTTCGGGTGGGCTGGGACGGGCTGGGGTGGACTGAACTAGTCGGGAGTGAATTGAGAGTGGTGGCTATGCCTGAGGGAGTTCATTGCCAGGGGTCTGGTTTAATGTTACTGGCTTAAGTTCCATTACATGTCGTCAGTTCTAAGTCCTAGTACTGGCCCAAGACCTAAGTTCTAGTACATGTTTTAAGGTACTGATCCAGGTTCTAAATTCTAGTACATATCTTTAGGTAATGACGTAAGTGTCAGTAGCCAAGTCGTGGTGGAGCAACAAGAAGGTGGCGATGTTCACAATGAGGCCCTGAGTGATGGTGCTTCAATTAAGAGGAACAACCACGATATATCTCAGGGTAAGATAGTCTCTAAGGGGGTGAGGATGAGGGGTGAGGTGGGTAGAGAGGAGGGACAGATAATGGAGTGTGGATGAGAGGCTCAGTAGGTGGTGAAGGAAGGTGGGTGAGTGACGATGGATGAGCGGTGACGGATGTGAGTTAGGTAGTAAGTGGTGGTTGACAAAAGGTCAGAGGCATAGGTGTCTCTCTCTCTCTCTCTCTCTCTCTCAGCTACAGCCTCATAAATCCCAGCCAATCCAGAAAGTGAAAATCCATCGCAGTGCTTCCTTTCCAAGTCATATTAGGCAGTGGTTTCCCTGTGATGGCGGAGGCGCATAATGGAGGGTGTATCGCGGCTGTATTCTGGAAAATATTTGGGAGGAGAAAGAGCTTTAGATCACGTGTACCTGTGGTGGTGGTGAGTACTGGTGGTGGTAATGTTTTGGGTAGTGGTGGTGATGGGTGATGGTGATGGAGGATGATGGTGATGGCCGTGGTGTTATGGTTGCGGTAATTGTGGTGGTGACGACGAACAGAAGTTGGTTGTGATGGTTTTTGGTAATGTGGGTGTAGGTGGTTGTTGTGAGGTGTACACACACACACACACACACACACACACCAATAATAACGGGTCATCAACTGAAGGTCGGCAACTGGGAGAGCCGTCAGTTGAGAAGGTCGTGCTGCTGGAAGCGTTCGTCAGCTGAGAGGTCACTGTTGGGGAGAGTTGTCAGCTGAGAGGGCCGTCAGCTGAGAGGGCCGTTAGCTGGAGAGGGTCGACAGTTGGGAGGGCTGTCAGCTGAAAGGGCTGCCAAGGTAAAGTGTCGTCAGTTGAGAGGTGGCCGGGTCAGCTGGGAGGGGCCGTCAACTGGAGGGTCGATAGCTGGGAGGGCCGTCAACTGGGAGGGTTAACAACTGGAGTTGCCGTCAGCTGGGAGGGCCGTCAGCTGAGAGGCCGTCAGCTGAGAGGCTGCCTGGGGTATGGCTGTCAGCTGGAGAGGGTCAGCCAACTGGAGGGCGTCAGCTGGGAGGCCGACAGCTGGGAGTGGCCAACAACTGGGAGCTGCTGTCAGCTGGGAGGGCTGTCAGCTGGGAGGGCTGCCAGGCTGAGAGGGTCGTCAGCCGGAGAGGGTCGCCGGGTTGGGAGGGTCACACCCTGGGAGGGTCGACAGCTGGGAGGGTCAACAACTGGGAGCGTTGTCAGCTGGGGAGGGCCGTCAGCTGAGAGGTGGCCGCCTGCTGGGAGGGCCGTCAGCTGAGAGGGTCGTCAGCTGAGAGGGTCAGCTTGCTGGGAGGGCCTGTCAACTGGGAGGGCCGACAACTGGGAGAAAGCCGACAGCTGAGGGTTGCCAATCTCTGGGAGCATCACACTAGAGGGGCTGCCAGCTGAGAGGGTCGTCAGCTGGGAGGGTCAAACAAGATAGGTAGAGAGTGGTCTCAAACAGCCAGATCAAACAGTGGCTTAAGGAGAAAGCCCTGAGGGAGAGCAAGAGCGGGGAGGAGGAGAGGAGGAGGAAAGTGCCAGTAAGAGAGAGGGAGAGGCGATGAGAGTGCCAAAGAGTGAGGGAGAGAAGGGAAAGAGAGTGCCAGTAAGAGAGAGGGAGGAGGGGGGGCACGAGAGCTCACTGAGAACGAACACACACACACACACACACACACACACACACACACACACACACACACACACACACACACACACACACACACACACCAGTTTTACCCACATGATCACCAGACTATCGGCATACCTGGTCGGTGGACACCTGCCTCCTCCTCCTCCTCCTCACCTTGCTAATATGCTAATATGCTAATATGCTCTGGTATGTTCCAGTCTATTTAAGATATGCTCCCATCTATCTTAAAGAGCTTATGCTAGGTTGGTCTGATATGCTCCTCAAAGACTATGCTGATATACTCTTGTCATCTGATATGCCATTATATTCATATCACTCTAAAGGATATACTAATATGTTCTGATATGTTGGTATGGTTCTGTCTCTCAGAGGGTGTGCTGATGTACTATAAGAGCATATGGGGTATGCTGATATACTTGGTTATGTAGCTAGGCTCATATCTCTCTTACAGGGTATGCTAATATACCCTGATATGCTTGCATCTATCTCTGAGCGTATACTGGTTGACTGTAATGACATAAGAGATATGCTGGTATGCTTCTAAGGGAATATGTTAACATACTCTAATAATAATTTGAAATGAGGTTAGCTATACCTTAGATTCAGGGGATATACTGATATGATATGAATTAACCTAGAAGTATACTGATATGTTCTCAAGGCATTCAGGGGATCTGTTAGTATGCTTCGACATACTTTCGAACAAGGTAAACTGGACCTTCAGAAGATAGGGTGATATGCTGACATATTCTGATGGATCTAAGAGAGAGTGGAAGACTATGAGAGCTAGTTAATATACTCAGGTATGTTGATATCCCTTCATGGCACTTGGGATATATGGTAATATACTCCGATGTGTCTCTTTGGATATACTGATATGCCACTAATGGGTCCCCAGAAAGCAGGAGACAAGTTGATCTGCTTCGAGGACACTAATCTGTATAATGATTTTTTCCCTGACTGTTAAGAAGCATACTGGTATATTTCAAATGTTGCTTAGTATTATAGTATACTTTGGGCTGTTCTGAACATATTTCACAGCTGATTTTCAGAAATATATGCTGCTGTCACTGGCTTGTTTATTCCGGAGACATTGATTATACTTTGAGTATGTTGATATGCTTTGTTACCAGTCAAGGAATATGCTGATATGTTCTGACACTTCTCAGTGATTACCCTTATATACTTAGATACCTGACAGTATTTATTGGAGTATAGTGTCCTATACTCTGATGTCATTCTAGTGATATGCTGATGAGCTGACATACCGCTTTATGTAACTGTGATATATTGAATCATATACATCCATTCCTCACGCTTAATATATATGATATTCTAAACAATGCTGATATTATTTATGTTATACCCTGATTATATACTAACATACTACAGTGTCATTTATAGTGTATGATATTAAATATTCGGGGGTATACTTTGAGGTTATTTAGAGAATATGATGGCAAACGGTGATATACTCTGATGCCATATTTGGTATACACAGATATATTGATATAATTTATATAATATACCGATAGATATAACTAAATATCTGTGAAATAAATCCTGTACTTTTTGATATACCATTCAGGGTGAAGGTATGCTAATATACCACGATAGCACCCGTCTCTCAGCGCTAATATACCCTGATGGCACACTTAACATCCTGGCGCCGGTCGTGGGGTATACTGATATGCTAAAGTCTTCTTCATCTTCTAATATCTCGACTTCAGCTTCGTAAACTGTGATTACTTAAACGTATTTAACGCTCGTTTACGTAACTTTTTTGTAGAATAAATTAATGTATATCCGGGGTTCTTCTGTTTCTTTGTCCATCTGATGTTTGCGTCCATGTTGAGGAGAACCACTTAGCAGGGCTCGCATTTTCCCATAATGTGTTACCTCAAGTTCCATAATTTGCACTTAGTGAAGCCACGATATCCCGCGTTATGTTGCCCGTCTTACTTCCTTCTGGGTTATGTGTCTTAAGTTGGTGAAAAATTAAATTAAGGCTGAATTATTGTTAAATGTTAAGGTATTATAGTACTTGTCTGTCGTGTTGTTAATATAACATAGTTTCACCAGCAGTATGTACTCAAGAGCTTATTAACATCGTTGACGAGTCAGAGCCGCAACACTGAACCAATCTATATGAACATTAACACAAAAAATAAATTGTTACATTACATCGACTATCAAGACATAACTTACAATACAAATTAATAAATAATTGTACCAGGCAGATAAAATATTAGTTACAAAAAATTATGAAAATAGTCTTAATGTTCACGCCAGAACTTACCCCATAACAAAAGCCATACAACATTTTCCCAGTTAAGACTTCGTTAAATACAATCTCAAACTCCTTCTCAGAAACTGTGTGTTGGTGGTGTGCCACGTGTGATGTGTGTGTGTGTGTGTGTGTGTGTGACAGCACCTTTGATTTATACAAATATTCACCCAAATGAATAACACCAAGTAATTCACCATGTTATTCACGACTCTTAGATCACTTGGCTTGCGTCTCTCAAAAGGTCGAGCCAGGGTCAGCTGATTCAGTAAACACCGCTCACATTAATAGGGACCTGCCACACTTTGCCATAAACAGATAAATTGTACTGGGAATTTTCCCCCCACACACTCATCATTGTCACTTTATGTAACTTGCTGACAAAACCTATGACCCTTCAGGCCTTTTACGCCCTTAATGCATGAGTCATAAAGGCAAGCATGAACTCCGCATGCTTCCCAGTTGGGCACTGTAAACGCTTCTGCGCTTCACCTTGCACAGGATGTAAGGGGGTGCCCAATAAACTAGCCCCCTCGTGGGCAATCTGTAATCACTACCACTGTCTCGCGGCCCAGAGTAGTAGTTGGACATATCACTAGACAGGGAAATTCACACTTAACACAAGTGTTATCTCAAGGTCATATTCACAACACTTCCCTGACAGAATTCATAATTTATTTTCTCATATTACATCTGTGTGTATACCTGCTACTAGATAAACAGAAAATGCCAAGAAGTGTTTACATCAAGCGCTGCCACTTAAGAGTTCCAAGAACTAAATTAAAACAATTAGTGTGTGTGTGTGCATGGTGTGAGTGTGCATGGTGTGTGTGTGTGTGAGTGTGCATGGTGTGTGTGTGTGCATTGTGTGTGTGTGTGTGTGTGTATATGGTGTGTGTTTGTTTGTTTGTATGGTGTGTGCATGGTGTGTGTGTGTGTGTTTGTGTATGTGTGTATCAAAAGGGTGTGTGTGTTTCCATTGCCATGAGGATATCATACAATTCTTAAAGCACTGGTCACATGGGCGCATTTTTTTTAGCAATTTCTTGCCGAAAAGTTATTTCGAGCAATTTTCGAGAAATTCGAGCAAGTTTTTGAAGCATTTTTATTGACAATCGTGATAGTCAATTTCTTGACTATTTCGAGCAAGATTATCGGTTCAAAACCCGGTTAATACCATATTTAATGACACGAAGCTTATTTATCGAGTATTTACCTTGGCTATATATAACATAGATCAATAACATTATGTATAAAATGCACAAACAGTTTTTACGACACACTGAGTTTATTATTTGGGTGGTGTTTTGGCGTGTTTGTTTACAAAACACAAGCCCATACAGCCGGTCATTCTCCACACACTAACAACCCTCCCTACTGTAACTACGATAGTTGAACCAGTCTATATTAAACACTCGTTCCTCCTCCTCGCCAGCCAATTACGAGTCCCCAATAGTTTTTCTTCGCTTTCTCTCATTTCTTTTTAATAATAACAATAATACTAAGGATAGCTGCTGCGTCGTCTGCATTGTTGTTGTGATGTTCCGTCTCCCTTCTACTCGCACAGCGGCGTTAACTTTTTTTTCTTGCTGTAGTAACTGAACCAAGAGCCACTCGTGTGACCACATTTGGAAGAAATTACTCGTAATTTCTTGCTCCAAATTAATTGCTCATCAAAGGGATCGTGTGACCGTAACTTAAGTCACCCTTTAAGAAAAACTGTAAATACTGATTCACAAAATTTAAGGATAATTTCTGACTTGGAACCATCGGTGTAATGCAGAAAACAGTTATTGTATTCTAAAACCTACCCAAGAAATCTTTTACCCACTTACGATATAATTCTTTTCTATTCCATCAATAGATGTTATTTTACTTTTTTATACGTATTTTTATTTTAGTAATTTATAAACTATTTTCTTTATATACTTCATTACCTTTTAGTGTAATGAAGAGAATGAATTACAGAAGGTTTTGATAATTATATTGCGAACAATATTTTTCCTCGCAATAAATAAACAATGACGATGATCTTGTTTACAATATGGAGCTTGATGTCTTACTCCATGTTCGTTTATTACATTTTCTGCCATACCCGACTGTTCTTTTCTTTCTTGTGGTGAAGGTTTTTGACAATTGATATATATATAAAGTTGAGTTAAGAATAATGACTCTGATATTATAGCCATTAGGTCCTGAATAATAAGTGGTGTCTAAGTGAACAAATGTATGATGTCTTCAATTACCAGCGTAGTGTGGGGTAACAGTGGGGGTAGAAGCGAAGGGTAGGAGTGAAGGGTGGGAGTAAGGCGTGGGAGTAAAGGGTGGGAGTAAGGGGTGGGAGTAAGGCATGGGAGTAAGGGTGGGAGTAAGGGGTGGGAGAGTGGGTGGGAGGTAGGGTGGGAGGGATGGGGAGCATGGTGGGAGTAAGGGTGGGAGCAAGGTGGGAGTAAGGGGGAGTATATGGGGAGAAGGTGGGAGTAGGGAGGCAGGGGTGATAAGGGTGGGAGTATAAGGGAGTATATGGAGTAAGGGTGGGAGTATGGGTGGGGAGGAAGGGTGGGAGGTAGGGAGAAGGGTGGAGTATAGAAATAAGGAAGGTGATAAGGGTGGAGACATGGGAGTAAAGTGGAGAAGGGCAGGGAGTTAGGGTGTTAGTAAGGGGTGGGAGTAAGGGTAGGAGTAAGGGGTGGGAGCAAGGGTGGAGTAAGGGTGGGATAAGGAGGAAGGGGACATAGGGAGTAGGAGAAAGATAAGGAGAAGGGTGAGTAAGGGGTGGAGTAAGGCGGACGTGAAGCAATGGTGATTACAGATCATGCGCGGAGTAAGAGGATAAGGATGGCAGCAAGGGTGTGGTAAGGGGCATAGGAGGAGCACAACACGAGTAAGAGGGTGGCTAAGGAAGCAAGGTGGTAGTATGGGTATGAGTAAGTGGTATAGAGGCAGAGTAAGGGTAGAAGTAGGCAGAAGTAACAGGTAGAAGAACAGAAATAAGGAATAAGGAAAAGGGTGACAAGGATAGGAATAAAGATTAGGGAGTAAGGGTAGGAGGAAAGAATGTGGGACAAGAAGGGTAGCAGGGTTAGGTTACAAACTTCTATTTACTTCATCATCTGTATCCTGCTGGTGATGTTCTCTCTTTAAACAATTTGTAAAATAAATAAATAAATGGTCAGGTGTAAATGGTAAGAATTTAACAGAGTAATACTGAGGTATTACAAGAAAGAACTAAAACTGTCCACTGTGTGTATCAACATTTTATAAAAGTATTTGTGAAGCTGTAAAATACTTAGATATAAACTTTTAATTCAACTCTGTAATAAAAATAATTGCAATAATGAATCTAAACAAGAAATGAACTGGGTGAAAAAAATCTACAAAATACTAAAAATATAAAAAGAAGAATTACAGTAAAACCTGAATCATTGTAATAAACATTATTAAACTTTTCGTTGTTATGACCTAAAACAAACAAGGAAGACTCGTCTAGATTTTCGCTCTGTGAATTAACTCCTTGGATCGCTTTTGGGCAAGAGGGGAGTTACTCCGACTTATTCCGTGAAAATATTCCCAACTGTCCATAGAATCCGTTACAGTTTCCTTTATAGTAAGTGACTCACAAATGATTAATATTCCCATTCACCAATACTTTATTATATCAGAGAACAGTGCAGAGATAAGCTGGCCAATGAGCGATGGTCAAAGATAGTACAGATTTAATACTGGATTGATAAGTACAGCTATAGTGATTTGTTTCATGTTACAGTAATAATAAACTTTATCAAATGTTATAACTACCAAAGTGTTATTTTCGTGATCGATACCCTGCTGCCAGGATTATAACATCGCTTAAAAGTTCAGTAAAAATATCATGCAGATTAAAACCTAACCTAGTGTATCGTAACCTAACTTAGCCTTTCCTAAGCTAACTTAGACTATCCTAAACTAGCCTAACCTATCCTAATCACACCAAACCTAACCTATCCTAAATTTATATATCATCAACAGATTTATAGATATGTTGGAGAAATAATTATCAAAAGTTTGTTGTCTCTGCAAATGTATTTTTAAAAAAAGAAAATGAAATTGAAACTTTCTAGAGAACTCAATTGTGTCATGAGCGTTGCGGCTTGGTTAGGTTAGGTAACATTAGGTTAGGTTAGATAAGGTAAGGTAAGATTAGGTAAGGTGAGGTAGTGTTAGGGTTAAATACATTTTACTAATTTTGCATCAAAATAATCACGACTGAAGGTATCGGATAGAAAACCTCTGAATATAATTCTTTTTCTGAGAAAAAAATTTCTTTACCACTTATTTTTTGCCCCACTTTTTTTATTAAGTTTGATGAACTTAGATTAGGTTAGGTATTATTTAACTCTGAGTCATGGGTACTTATTGGATACTTGGCAGAATAACTTGTTATAACTTGGTCCTAACAAAGGCGGAGTCTAAGCAAAAATGTTCACTTGACCTCATATTTGGATTTCATTACTGAAGGATATTTATAGCTATACCACATTAATAAGGTCTATCTGCAAGTTTATTCAGTCATAAAAAAAAATATACCCTAAATGTGGACAATAAAAATCTTCTATTTTGGTACAAATTACTTGAAAAGTTGTAAGAAGACAAAAGCTGCATCTCTTCCATAAAGCGAGAAATAGAACAGCCAAGCCTCTTTTGTCGTAAAAAAAAACTAATATTGTATTTTAGTATGTTGATGTACAAAACATTTTCTTCATTATTCTATGATAAAACAAGTCTAACAAGCATTATTAAAACATATATTATTAATTTTTTTTCATGCAATCCGGAAATAGCGAATACGTAATCAGAACGAAGCACTGA
>NW_024751094.1:0-12683 GCF_018991925.1 Homarus americanus
TTGTTATACTCGATGGGGGGACATTGTTATACTCGATCAGGGGGCTTTGTTTTCCTCGATCAGGGGACTTTGTTATACTCGACCAAGGGACTTTGTTATACTCTACCAGGGGACTTTGTTATACTCAATCAGGGGACTTTGTTATACTCGACCAGGGGACTTTGTTATACTCGATAAGGAGACTTTGTTATACTCGATCAGGGGCCTTTGTTATACTTGATCAATGGACTTTGTCATATTCGATCAGGGGACTTTGTTAGACTCGATGAGTGGCGTTTGTTATACTCGATGAGGGGCCTTTGTTATATTCAATCATAGGCCATTCTTATACTCAACCAGGGGACTTTGTTATTCTCGATAAGGGGAATTTGTTATACTCGACCAGGGGAATTTGTTATACTCGATCAGGGAAATTTGTTATACTCGACCAAAGGACTTTGTTATACACGACCAGGGGACTTTGTTATACTCGATCAGAGGACTTTGTTATACTCGATCGGGGGACTTTGTTTTACTCGATCGGAGGACTTTGTTATACTCGATCAGGGGACTTTGTTATACTCGATGAGGGGGCTTTGA
This sequence comes from Homarus americanus, assembly GCF_018991925.1. NCBI lineage: Eukaryota > Metazoa > Arthropoda > Malacostraca > Decapoda > Nephropidae > Homarus > Homarus americanus. The sequence continues at coordinate 580 of NW_024751094.1, forward strand.
TATACTCGATCAGGGGACTTTCTTATACTCGACCAGGGGCCTTTGTTATGCTTGATAAGAGGACTTTGTTATATGCGATCAGGGGACTTTGTTATTCTCGATCAGGGGCCTTGGTTATACTCGACCAGTGGAATTTGTTATACTCGACCAGGGGACTTTGTTATACTCGACCAGGAACTTTGCTATACCTGATCAGGAGGAATTTGTTATACTCGACCAGGGACTTTGTTATACTCGATAAGGACTTTGTTATACTCGATCAGGGACTTTGTTATACTCGATCAGGCCTTTGTTATACTCATGCTGGGATCAAGGGCCTTTGTCAATCGATCAGGGACTTTGTTATACTTGATCAGAATTCTGTTATACTCGATCAGGGACTTTGTTATACTCGATGATTGGCTTTTGTTATACTCGATTAGGGATCTTTGTTATATTCTCTGGATGATTGAGCTTTTGCTTATACTCGATCAGGAACTTTTGTTGATACCGTGACCAGGGTCCTTTGTTATACCTTTCGATGATTGGGCTTTTGTTATACCTGATAAGGGACTTTTATTATACTCTCGATCAGGGGACTTTTGTTATGCTCGACCAGGACTTGTTATACTCGATCAGGGGACTTTGTTATACTCGATCAGGGGACTTTGTTATACTCGATGATTGGGCTTTGTTATACTCGATCAGGGTCCTTTGTTATGCTCGACCAGTGGCCTTTGTTATATTCGATCTGGGCGCTTTGTTATATTCGATTAGGGGACTTTGTTATACTCGACCAGGGGACTTTGTTATACTCAATCATGGGCCATTGTTATATTCAATCAGGGGACTTTGTTATACTCGATCAGGGGGCTTTGTTATATTCGATTAGGGGACTGTGTTATACTCGACCAGGAACCTTTGTTATGGTCAACCAGGGGACTTTGTTATACTCGAATCAGGGGAATTTGTTATACTCGATCATGAGACTTTGTTATACTCGATCAGGGCCTTTATTATACTCGACCAGGGGGCTTGATATACTCTATCCGGAGACTTTGTTATACTTGATCAGGGGACTTTGTTATACTCGATCAGGGGACTTTGTTATACTCGATGATTGGGCTTTGTTATACTCGATCAAGGTCCTTTGTTATGCTCGACCAGTGGCCTTTGTTATATTCGATCAGGGGGCTTTGTTATATTCGATTAGGGGACTTTGTTATACTCGACCAGGGGACTTTGTTATACTCAATCATGGGCCATTGTTATATTCAATCAGGGGACTTTGTTATACTCGATCAGGGGGCTTTCTTATATCCGATTAGGGGACTTTGTTATACTCGATCAGGGGACTTTGTTATACTCGATTAGGGGACTTTGTTATACTCGATCTCGGGGCTTTGTTTTCTTTGATCAGGGGTCTTTGTTATACTCCATCAGGGTCTTTGTTATACTCCATCAGGGGCCTTCGTTATACTCGACCAGGGGACTTTGTTATACTCGACCAGGGGACATTGTTATACTTGATCACTGGACTTTGTAATATTCGATCAGGGGGGCTTTGTTATACTCGACCAGGGGCCTTTGTTATGCTCGATAAGGGGACTTTGTTTTACTCGACCAGGGGACTTTAGTATACACGATCAGGGGAATTTGTTATACTCGACCAGGGGACTTTGTTATACTCGATGAGAGGACTTTGTTATACTCGATCGGGGGACTTTGTTATACACTATTAGGGGACTTTGTTATACTCGATCAGAGGACTTTGTATTATTCGATCAGGGCGGGTTTGTTATGCTCGACCAGGGGCCTTTGTTATACTCGATAAGGGGACTTTGTAATATTCGATCAGAGGACTTTGTTATTCTCGATCAGGCGCCTTGGTTATACTCGACCAGGGGACTTTGTTATACTCGACCAGGGGACTTTGTTATACTCGATCAGGAGAATTTGTAATACTCGACCAGGGGACTTTGTTATACTCGATAAGGGGACTTTGTTATGCTCGATCAGGGGCCTTGGTTATACTCGACCAAAGGAATTTGTTATACTCGACCAGGGGACTTTGTTATACTCGATCAGGGGACTTTGTTGTACTTGATCACTGGACTTTGTAATATTAGATCATGGGGGCTTTGTTATACTCGACCAGGGGCCTTTCTTATGCTCGATAAGGGGACTTTGTTATATTCGATCAGGGTACTTTGTTATACTCGATGAGGGGCCTTTGTTATGCTCGACCAGAGGACTTTGTTATACTCGATCAGGGGACTTTCTTATACTCGATCAGGGGGCTTTGATATACTCGATCAGGGGACTTTGTTATACTCGACCAGGGGGCTTTGTTATATTCGATTAGGGGTCTTTGTTATACTCGACCAAGGGCCTTTGTTATGGTCAACCAGGGGACTTTGTTATACTCAATCAGGGGACTTTGTTATACTCGATCTGGGAGCTTTGTTTTCCTCGACCAGGGGACTTTGTTATACTCCATTTGGGGCCTTTGTTATACTCCATCAGGGTCTTTGTTATACTCGATCAGGAGACTTTGTTATACTCGATCAGGAGAATTTGCATCATTCGATCAGGGGGGCTTTGTTATGCTCGACCAGGGGCCTTTGTTATGCTCGATAAGGGGACTTTGTTATACTCGATCAGGAGGCTTTGTTATACTCAACAGGGGGCCTTTGTTATACTCGATTAGGGGCCTTGGTTATACTCGACCAAAGGACTTTGTTATACTCGATCAGGGGAATTCGTTATACTCGACCAGGGGACTTTGTTATACTCGATAAGGGGACTTTTTTATACTCGATCAGGGGACTTTGTTATACTCGATTAGGGGACTTTGTTATACTCGATCTCGGGGCTTTGTTTTCTTTGATCAGGGGTCTTTGTTATACTCCATCAGGGTCTTTGTTATACTCCATCAGGGGCCTTCGTTATACTCGAAGAGGGGACTTTGTTATACTCGACCAGGGGACATTGTTATACTTGATCACTGGACTTTGTAATATTCGATCAGGGGGGCTTTGTTATACTCGACCAGGGGCCTTTGTTATGCTCGATAAGGGGACTTTGTTTTACTCGACCAGGGGACTTTGTTATACACGATCAGGGGAATTTGTTATACTCGACCAGGGGACTTTGTTATACTCGATGAGAGGACTTTGTTATACTCGATCGGGGGACTTTGTTATACACTATTAGGGGACTTTGTTATACTCGATCAGAGGACTTTGTATTATTCGATCAGGGCGGGTTTGTTATGCTCGACCAGGGGCCTTTGTTATACTCAATAAGGGACTTTGTAATATTCGATCAGAGGACTTTGTTATTCTCGATCAGGCGCCTTTGTTATACTCGACCAGGGGACTTTGTTATACTCGACCAGGGGACTTTGTTATACACGATCAGGAGAATTTGTAATACTCGACCAGGGGACTTTGTTATACTCGATCAGGAGAATTTGTAATACTCGACCAGGGGGCTTTGTTATACTCGATAAGGGGACTTTGTTATGTTCGATTAGGGGCCTTGGTTATACTCGACCAAAGGAATTTGTTATACTCGACCAGGGGACTTTGTTATACTCGATCAGGGGACTTTGTTGTACTTGATCACTGGACTATGTAATATTAGATCAGGGGGGCTTTGTTATACTCGACCAGGGGCCTTTCTTATGCTCGATAAGGGGACTTTGTTATATTCGATCAGGGTACTTTGTTATACTCGATGAGGGGCCTTTGTTATGCTCGACCAGAGGACTTTGTTATACTCGATCAGGGGGCTTTGATATACTCGATCAGGGGACTTTGTTATACTCGACCAGGGGGCTTTGTTATATTCGATTAGGGGACTTTGTTATTCTCGACCAGGGGCCTTTATTATGGTCAACCAGGGGACTTTGTTATACTCAATCAGGGGACTTTGTTATACTCGAACTGGGAGCTTTGTTTTCCTCGACCAGGGGACTTTGTTATACTCGATTAGGGGACTTTGTTATACTCGAAGATTGGGCTTTGTTTTACTCGATCAAGGGCCTTTGTCATAAACGATCAGGGGACTTTGTTAGACTCGATGAGGGGCCTTTGTTATACTCGATGAGGGGCCTTTGTTATACTCAATCATGGGCCATTGTTATATTCAACCAGGGACTTTGTTATACTCGAACATGGGGATTTGTTATATTCGATTAGGGGACTTTGTTATACTCGATGAGGGGCATTTGTTATACTCGATCAAGGGCCTTTGCTAAACTCGATTAAGGGACTTCGTTAGACTCGATTAGGGGACTTTGTTATACTCGATCAGGGGCCTTTGTTATTCTCGACCAGGGGACTTTGTTATACTCGATTAAGGGGCTTTGTTTTCCTCGATCAGGGGACTTTGTTATACTCCATCATGGTCTTTGTTATACTCCATCAAAGGCCTTTGTTATACTCGACCAGGGGACTTTGTTATACTCAATCAGGGGACTTTGTTATACTTGATCAGGGTACTTTGTAATAATCGATCAGGGGGGCTTTGTTATACTCGACGAGGGGCCTTTGTTATGCTCGAAAAGGGGACTTTGTTATACTCGATCAGGGGCCTTTGTTATACTCGATTAGGGGACATTACTATACTCGACCAGGGAACTTTGTTATACACGAACAGGGAATATGTTAAACTTGATCAGGGGATGTGTTATACTCGATCAGGGGGCTTTGTTTTCCTTGATCAGGGGTCTTTGTTATACTCCATCAGGGCCTTTGTTATACTCCATCAGGGGCTTTTGTTATACTCGACCAGGGGACTTTGTTATACTCGATCAGGGGTCTTTGTTATTCTCGACCAGAGGACTTTGTTATACTCGACAAGAGGACTTTGTTATACTCGATGATTGGACATTGTTATAATTGATCAGGGGGCTTTGATATACTCGATCAGGGGACTTTGTTATCCTCGATCAGGGGACTTCGTTATACCTGATGAGGGGGCTTTGTTATACTCAACCGAGGGCCTTTGTTATACTCGATGAGGGGCCTTGGTTATACTCGACCAGGGAACTTTGTTATACTCGATCAAGGGAATTTGTTATTCTCGACCAGGGGACTTTGTTATACTCGATTAAGGGCCTTTGTTATACTCGTTCAAGGGCCTTTGTCATACTCGATCAGAGGACTTTGTTAGACTCGATGAGGGGTCTTTGTTATAGTCGATGAGGAGCCTTTTTTATACTCAATCATGGGCCTTTGTTATACTCAACCAGGGGACTTTGTTATACTCGATGAGGGGAATTTGTTATACTCGACCAGGGGATTTTGCTATACTCGATCAGGGGAATTTGTTATACTCGACCAGGGGACTTTCTTATACGCAATCAGGGGACTTTGTTATAATCGACCAGGGGACTTTGATTTACTCGATAAGGGGACTTTTTTATATTCGATCAGGGGACTTTGTTATACTCGATGAGTGCTCTTTGTTTATACTCGATCAGGGGACATTACTATACTAGGCCAGGGAACTTTGTTATACATGATCAGGTGATATGTTATACTTGATCAAGAGGCTTTGTAATACTCAACCGGGGGCCTTTGTTATACTCGATCAGGGGCCTTTGTTATACTCTATCAAGGGACTTTGTTATACATGACCATGGGATTTTGTTATACTAGAGGAGGGGACTTTGCTATACTCGATCAGGGGCCTTTATTATATTTGACCAGGGGACTTTGTTATACTCGATTTGGGGACTTTTTTATACTCGATGAGAGGGCTTTGTTATACTCGATCAGGGGACTTTGTTATACTCGACCAGGTTTCTTTGTTATGCTCGACCTGTGGCCATTGTTATAATCGATCAGGGGGCTTTGTTATATTCGATTATGGGACTTTATTATACTCGATGAGGGGCATTTGTTATTCTCGATCAAGGGCCGTTGCTATACTCGATCAGGGGATATTGTTATACTAGATGAGGGGACTTTGTTATACTCGATTAGGGGGCTTTGTTATACTCGACCAGGGTCCTTTGTTATGCTGGATCAGAGGACTTTGTTATACTAGATCAGGGGACTTTGTTATACTCGATCAGGGGCCTTTATTATAATCGAGCTGGGGACTTTGTTATACTCGATTAGGCGACTTTGATATACTCGATGAGGGGACTTTGTTATACTCGATCAGGGGACTTTGTTATACTCGATGAGGGGCCTTTATTATACTCGATCAGGGGCTTTGTTATACTCGATCAGGAGACATTACTATACTCAACCAGGGAACTTTGTTATACACGATCAGGTGATATGTTATACTCGATCAGGGGATGTGTTATACTCGATGAGGGGACTTTGTTATACTCGATCAGGAGGCTTTGTTATACTCGATAAGGTGACTTTGTTATACTCGTCCATGGGACTTTGTTATACTCAACGAGGGGCCTTTGTTATACTCGATGAGGGGATTTTGTTATACTCGATCAGGGGCCTTTGTTATAGTCGATGAGGGGGCTTTGATATACTCGATCAGGGGACTTTGTTATACTCGATCAGGAGGCTTTGTTATACTCGATAAGGTGACTGTTATACTCGACCATGGGACTTTGTTATACTCGACGAGGGGCCTTTGTTATACGCGATCAGGGGACTTTGTTATACTCGATCAGAGGACTTTGTTATACTCGATCATGGGACTTTGTTATACTCGACCAGGGTACTTTGTTATACTCGATCAGGGGGGTTGTTATACTCGATCAGTGACAGTACTATACTTGACCAGGGAACTTTATAATACACGATCAGGGGATGTGTTATTCTCGATCAGGGGATGTGTTATACTCGATCAAGGGACTTTGTTATTCTCGATGAGGAGGCTTTGTTATACTCGATCAGGTGACTTTGTTATATTCGACCATGGGACTTTGTTATATTCGATCAGGGGACTTTCTTATACTCGACCAGGGGACTTTGTTATACTCGATCAGGGGGGTTGTTATACTCGATCAGGGACATTACTATACTTGACCAGGGAACTTTGTTATACACGATCAGGAGATATGTTAAACTCGATCAGGGGATGTGTTATACTCGATCAAGGGACTTTGTTATACTCGATAAGGAGGCTTTGTTATACTCGATCAGGTGACTTTGTTATATTCGACCATGGGACATTGTTATACTCGATCAGGGGACTTTGTTATACTCGATGAGAGGACTTTGTTATACTCGATCAGGGGACATTACTATACTAGACCAGGGAACTTTGTTATACACCATCAGGTGATATGTTATACTCGATCAGGGGATGTGTAATACTCTATCAGGGGACTTTGTTATACTCGATCAAGAGGCTTTGTTATACTCAAAGGGGGGGTTTGTTATAGTCGATCAGGGGCCTTTGTTATACTCGATCAAGGGATTTTGTTATACTCGACCATGGGACTTTGTTATACTAGATCAGGGGACTTTGCTATACTCGATCAGGGGCCTTTATTATATTTGACCAGGGGACTTTGTTATACTCGATTTGGGGTCTATGTTATACTCGATTAGGGGCCTTTGTTATACTCGAACAGGGGACTTTGTTATACTCGATCAGGGGACTTTGTTATACTCGATGAGGGGGCTTTGATATACTCAATCAGGGGACTTTGTTATACTCGATCAAGGGACTTTGTTATACTCGATGATTGGGCTTTGTTATACTCGATCAGGGGACTTTGTTATGCTCGAAATGGGTCCTTTGTTATGCTTGACCAGTGGCCTTTGTTATACTCGATTATAGGACTTTGTTATACACTATCAGGGGACTTTGTTTTACTCGATCAGGGGACTTTTTTATATTCGATCAGAGGGCTTTGTTATACTTATTGAGGGGCCTTTATTATACTCGATCAGGGGCTTTTTTATACTCGACCAGGGAACTTTGTTATACACGATCAGGGGATATGTTATACTCGATCAGGGGATGTGTTATACTCGATCAAGGGACTTTGTTATACTCGATCAGGTGGCTTTGTTATACTCGATAAGGTGACTTTATTATACTCGACCATGGGACTTTGTTATACTCGACGAGGGGACTTTGTTATACACGATCAGGGGACTTTGTTATACTCGATCAGAGGACTTTGTTATACTCGATCTGGGGACTTTGTTATACTCGAACAGGGGACTTTGTTATACTCGACCAGGGGACTTTGTTATACTCGATCAGGGGACTTTGTTATACTCGATGATTGGACATTGTTATACTTGATCAGGGGGCTTTGATATACTCGATCAGGGGACTTTGTTATACTCGATCAGGGGACTTCGTTATACCTGATGAGGGGGCTTTGTTATACTCAACCGGGGTCCTTTGTTATACTCGATGAGGGGCCTTGGTTATACTCGACCAGGGGACTTTGTTATACTCGATCAAGGAAATTTGCTATTCTCGACCAGGGGACTTTGTTATACTCGATTAAGGGCCTTTGTTATACTCGATCAAGGGCCTTTGTCATACTCGATCAGAGGACTTTGTTAGACTCGATGAGGGGAATTTGTTATACTCGACCAAGGGGCTTTGATATACTCGATCAGGGGACTTTGTTATCCTCGATCAGGGGACTTCGTTATACCTGATGAGGGGGCTTTGTTATGCTCAACCGAGGGCCTTTGTTATACTCGATGAGGGGCCTTGGTTATACTCGACCAGGGAACTTTGTTATACTCGATCAAGGGAATTTGTTATTCTCGACCAGGGGACTTTGTTATACTCGATTAAGGGCCTTTGTTATACTCGATCAAGGGCCTTTGTCATACTCGATCAGAGAACTTTGTTAGACTCGATGAGGGGTCTTTGTTATAGTCGATGAGGAGCCTTTTTTATACTCAATCATGGGCCTTTGTTATACTCAACCAGGGGACTTTGTTATACTCGATGAGGGGATGTGTTATACTCGACCAGGGGATTTTGCTATACTCGATCAGGGGAATTTGTTATACTCGACCAGGGGACTTTCTTATACGCAATCAGGGGACTTTGTTATACTCGACCGGGGGACTTTGATTTACTCGATAAGGGGACTTTTTTATATTCGATCAGGGGACTTTGTTATACTCGATGAGGGCTCTTTGTTTATACTCGATCAGGGGACATTACTATACTAGACCAGGGAACTTTGTTATACACGATCAGGTGATATGTTATACTCGATCAAGAGGCTTTGTAATACTCAACCGGGGGCCTTTGTTATACTCGATCAGGGGCCTTTGTTATACTCTATCAAGGGACTTTGTTATACATGACCATGGGATTTTGTTATACTAGAGGAGGGGACTTTGCTATACTCGATCAGGGGCCTTTATTATATTTGACCAGGGGACTTTGTTATACTCGATTTGGGGACTTTTTTATACTCGATGAGAGGGCTTTGTTATACTCGATCAGGGGACTTTGTTATACTCGACCAGGTTTCTTTGTTATGCTCGACCTGTGGCCATTGTTATAATCGATCAGGGGGCTTTGTTATATTCGATTAGGGGACTTTATTATACTCGATGAGGGGCATTTGTTATTCTCGATCAAGGGCCGTTGCTATACTCGATCAGGGGATATTGTTATACTAGATGAGGGGACTTTGTTATACTCGATTAGGGGGCTTTGTTATACTCGACCAGGGTCCTTTGTTATGCTGGATCAGAGGACTTTGTTATACTAGATCAGGGGACTTTGTTATACTCGATCAGGGGCCTTTATTATAATCGAGCTGGGGACTTTGTTATACTCGATTAGGCGACTTTGATATACTCGATGAGGGGACTTTGTTATACTCGATCATGGGGTTTTGTTTTCCTCGATCAGGGGACTTTGTTTTACTCCATCATGGTCTTTGTTATACTCGATCAGGGGACTTTGTTATACTCGATCCGAGGACTTTGTTATACTTGATCGGGGACTTTGTTATACTCGATGAGGGGTCTTTGTTATACTCGATCAGGGGACATTACTATACTCGACCAGGGAACTTTGTTATACACGATTAGGGGATATGTTATACTCGATCAGGGGATGTGTTATACTCAACCGGGGGCGTTTATTATACTCGATCATGGGCCTTTGTTATACTCGATCAGTTGACTTTGTTATACTCGACCATGGGACTTTGTTATACTCGATCAGGGGACTTTGTTATACTCGATCAAGGGTCTTTATTATACTCCATCAAGGGCCTTTGTTATACTCGATCAGGGGACTTTGTTATACTCGAGTAGGGGACTTTGTTATACTCGATCAGGGGCCTTTATTATACTCAATCAAGGGCCTTTGTTATACTCGATCAGGGGACTTTGTTATACTCGACCAGGAGACTTTGATATACTCGACCAGGGGACTTTGTTATACTCGATCTGAGGACTTTGTTATACTCGATCAGGGGACTTTGTTATACTCGACCAGGGGACTTTGTTATACTCGATAAGGGGACTTTGTTATATTCGACCAGGGGTCTTTGTTATACTCGGTCTGAGAACTTTGTTATACTCGACCAGGGGACTTTGTTATACTCGATCTGAGGACTTTGTTATACTCGTTCAGGGGACTTTCTTATACTCGACCAGGGAACTTTGTTATACACGATCAGGGGATATGTTATACTCGATCAGTGGGATGTGTTATACACGATCAGGGGACTTTGTTATACACGATCACGATGCTTTGTTATACTCAACCGAAGGCCTTTGGTATATTCGATCAGGGGCCTTTGTTATACTCGATCAAGGGACTTTGTTATACTCGATCAGGGGACTTTGTTATACTTGGTCAGGGGACTTTGTTATACTCGATCAGGGGACTTTGTTATACTCGATGAGGGGCCTTTATTATACTCGATCAGGGGCTTTGTTATACTCGATCAGGAGACATTACTATACTCAACCAGGGAACTTTGTTATACACGATCAGGTGATATGTTATACTCGATCAGGGGATGTGTTATACTCGATGAGGGGACTTTGTTATACTCGATCAGGAGGCTTTGTTATACTCGATAAGGTGACTTTGTTATACTCGACCATGGGACTTTGTTATACTCAACGAGGGGCCTTTGTTATACTCGATGAGGGGATTTGGTTATACTCGATCAGGGGCCTTTGTTATAGTCGATGAGGGGGCTTTGATATACTCGATCAGGGGACTTTGTTATACTCGATCAGGAGGCTTTGTTATACTCGATAAGGTGACTGTTATACTCGACCATGGGACTTTGTTATACTCGACGAGGGGCCTTTGTTATACGCGATCAGGGGACTTTGTTATACTCGATCAGAGGACTTTGTTATACTCGATCATGGGACTTTGTTATACTCGACCAGGGTACTTTCTTATACTCGATCAGGGGGGTTGTTATACTCGATCAGTGACATTACTATACTTGACCAGGGAACTTTATTATACACGATCAGGGGATGTGTTATTCTCGATGAGGGGATGTGTTATACTCGATCAAGGGACTTTGTTATACTCGATGAGGAGGCTTTGTTATACTCGATCAGGTGACTTTGTAATATTCGACCATGGGACTTTGTTATATTCGATCAGGGGACTTTCTTATACTCGACCAGGGGACTTTGTTATACTCGATCAGGGGGGTTGTTATACTCGATCAGGGACATTACTATACTTGACCAGGGAACTTTGTTATACACGATCAGGAGATATGTTAAACTCGATCAGGGGATGTTATATACTCGATCAAGGGACTTTGTTATACTCGATAAGGAGGCTTTGTTATACTCGATCAGGTGACTTTGTTATATTCGACCATGGGACATTGTTATACTCGATCAGGGGACTTTGTTATACTCGATGAGAGGACTTTGTTATACTCGATCAGGGGACATTACTATACTACACCAGGGAACTTTGTTATACACGATCAGGTGATATGTTATACTCGATCAGGGGATGTGTAATACTCTATCAGGGGACTTTGTTATACTCGATCAAGAGGCTTTGTTATACTCAAAGGGGGCTTTGTTATAGTCGATCAGGGGCCTTTGTTATACTCGATCAAGGGATTTTGTTATACTCGACCATGGGACTTTGTTATACTAGATCAGGGGACTTTGCTATACTCGATCAGGGGCCTT
>NW_024751095.1:0-23807 GCF_018991925.1 Homarus americanus
TGGGAGAGCAACCGTGAGAGTTCCCCTACACTTGACTTCCCAAACGTCGGGTCAGACTGGAGTTTCTGAGATGTAAGGAGAAGTCGTCAGGTGGGGCCGTGTAACACGAGAGGCCCTGGTTGGTTTGTGGCCCCTCGAGTTGGGCTCCAGGGGTTACAAGTGACCTGGCTAATTGTGAGGTCAGGTCTGGACTTCTTTCTGCGGTGTAGGTTATTGTATATTGGGAGAGAGTCGGCTGGTGCCTTCTTACATGTCTGTTGTGGTGACATGTCACATGGGAGGGGAGCTAGTTGATTTGTAATCCTTGGTCAACCGCAGAGTTACCCTATACTTTCGACGTCCCTAATGTCCGGTCAGACTGGAGTTTCTGAGATGTAAGCTGTGGTCTGACAAACCATCACTACAGAGAACATCACCAGCAGGATACAGATGATGAAGTAAATAGAAGTTTGTAACCTAACCCTACCCCCCACTGCTACCCCTCCCTCTTGTTCCACATTCTTACTCGTCACTCCTACCCCTTACTCCTACCCCTTACTCCCACCCCTTAATCCCACCCCTTATTCCCACCCCTTATTCCCACCCCTTGCTCCCACCCCTTCCTTCTACCCCTTACTTCTACCCCTTACTCCTACCCCTTACTTCTACCCCTTACTTCTACCCCTTACTCCTACCACTTACTCCTACCACTTACTCATACCCCTTACTCCCACCCCTTGCTTCCACCCCTTGCTTCCACCCTCTTACTCGTACCCCTTGCTCCCAACCCTTACTCCTACCCCTTACTGCCACCCCTTACTGCCACCCCTTACTCCCACCCCTTACTCCTACCCCTTACTCCGACCCCTTAATCCCACCCCTTAATCCCACCCTTACTTCCACGCCTTACTCCCACCCCTTACTCCCACCGCCTCCCACCCCTTACTCCTACCCTCGCTGCCTCCACCCCTTACTCCCTGCCTCCCACGCCTCCCCTACTCCTTCCTCCTGCCTCCCACCCTTACTCACCCCTTACTCCTACCCTTACTCCCACCCTTACTCACACCCCCTAACTCTAATATACTCTGTATACTCCATGTATACTCCCACCCTTACTCCTACCCTCCCACCCTTACTCCCCTTCTCCCCACTCTCCCCACCCATACTCCCCTGCTCCCACCGCCTCCGCCTTACTCCCACCCATTACTCCCACCCATACTCCACCCCTTACTCCCACCCTTACTCCCATCCCTACTTCCTGTACTCCCACGCCTCCTGCCTCCCCTTACTCCCACCCTTACTCCCCTGTGCTCTACATCCTCCTCCACCTTACTCCCACCCTTACTCCTACCCTTCTCCCACCTTACTCCCTGCTCCAGATCCCTCCCACCCTTACTCCCATCCCTTACTCCCACCCCTTACTCCCACCCCTTACTCCCACGCCTTACTCCCACCCTTCACTCCTACCCTTCGCTTCTACCCCACTGTTACCCCACACTACGCTGGTAATTGAAGACATCATACATTTGTTCACTTAGACACCACTTATTATTCAGGACCTAATGGCTATAATATCAGAGTCATTATTCTTAACTCAACTTTATATATATATCAATTGTCAAAAACCTTCACCACAAGAAAGAAAAGAACAGTCGGGTATGGCAGAAAATGTAATAAGCGAACATGGAGTAAGACATCAAGCTCCATATTGTAAACAAGATCATCGTCATTGTTTATTTATTGCGAGGAAAAATATTGTTCGCAATATAATTATAAAAACCTTCTGTAATTCATTCTCTTCATTACACTAAAAGGTAATGAAGTATATAAAGAAAATAGTTTATAAATTACTAAAATAAAAATACGTATAAAAAGTAAAATAACATCTATTGATGGAATAGAAAAGAATTATATCGTAAGTGGGTAAAAGATTTCTTGGGTAGGTTTTAGAATACAATAACTTTTCTGCATTACACCGATGGTTCCAAGTCAGAAATTATCCTTAAGTTTTGTGAATCAGTATTTACAGTTTTTCTTAAAGGGTGACTTAAGTTACGGTCACACGATCCCTTTGATGAGCAATTAATTTGGAGCAAGAAATTACGAGTAATTTCTTCCAAATGTGGTCATACGAGTGGCTCTTGGTTCAGTTACTACAGCAAGAAAAAAAAGTTAACGCCGCTGTGCGAGTAGAAGGGAGACGGAACATCACAACAACAATGCAGACGACGCAGCAGCTATCCTTGGTATTATTGTTATTATTAAAAATAAATGAGAGAAAGCGAAGAAAAACTATTGGGGACTCGTAAGTGGCTGGCGAGGAGGAGGAACGAGTGTTTAATATAGACTGGTTCAACTATCGTAGTTACAGTAGGGAGGGTTGTTAGTGTGTGGAGAATGACCGGCTGTATAGGCTTGTGTTTTGTAAACAAACACGCCAAAACACCACCCAAATAATAAACTCAGTGTGTCGTAAAAAACTGTTTGTGCATTTTATACATAATGTTATTGATCTATGTTATATATAGCCAAGGTAAATACTCGATAAATAAGCTTCGTGTCATTAAATATGGTATTAACCGGGTTTTGAACCGATAATCTTGCTCGAAATAGTCAAGAAATTGATTATCACGATTGTCAATAAAAATGCTTCAAAAACTTGCTCGAATTTCTCGAAAATTGCTCGAAATAACTTTCCGGCAAGAAATTGCTAAAAAAAAATGCGCCCATGTGACCAGTGCTTTAAGAATTGTATGATATCCTCATGGCAATGGAAACACACACACACACACACACTCACCCCATACACAGTCACACACTCACCATGCACAATCACACACACCCATACACACACCGTACATGCACAAACCATACACACACATACACACACACACACGATCACACACACCATACATACACACACCATACACATACACACACCATACACACATACACAAACACACACACACACACCATGCACACACCATACAAACAAACAAACACACACCATATACACACACACACACACACACAATGCACACACACACACCATGCACACTCACACACACACACACCATGCACACTCACACCATGCACACACACACACCATGCACACTCACACCATGCACACACACACACTAATTGTTTTAATTTAGTTCTTGGAACTCTTAAGTGGCAGCGCTTGATGTAAACACTTCTTGGCATTTTCTGTTTATCTAGTAGCAGGTATACACACAGATGTAATATGAGAAAATAAATTATGAATTCTGTCCAGGGAAGTGTTGTGAATATGACCTTGAGATAACACTTGTGTTAAGTGTGAATTTCCCTGTCTAGTGATATGTCCAACTACTACTCTGGGCCGCGAGACAGTGGTAGTGATTACAGATTGCCCACGAGGGGGCTAGTTTATTAGGCACCCCCTTACATCCTGTGCAAGGTGAAGCGCAGAAGCGTTTACAGTGCCCAACTGGGAAGCATGCGGAGTTCATGCTTGCCTTTATGACTCATGCATTAAGGGCGTAAAAGGCCTGAAGGGTCATGGGTTTTGTCAGCAAGTTACATAAAGTGACAATGATGAGTGTGTGGGGGGAAAATTCCCGGTACAATTTATCTGTTTATGGCAAAGTGTGGCAGGTCCCTATTAATGTGAGCGGTGTTTACTGAATCAGCTGACCCTGGCTCGACCTTTTGAGAGACGCAAGCCAAGTGATCTAAGAGTCGTGAATAACATGGTGAATTACTTGGTGTTATTCATTTGGGTGAATATTTGTATAAATCAAAGGTGCTGTCACACACACACACACAAACACACACACACACCACACGTGGCACACCACCAACACACAGTTTCTGAGAAGGAGTTTGAGATTGTATTTAACGAAGTCTTAACTGGGAAAATGTTGTATGGCTTTTGTTATGGGGTAAGTTCTGGCGTGAACATTAAGACTATTTTCATAATTTTTTGTAACTAATATTTTTATCTGCCTGGTACAATTATTTATTAATTTGTATTGTAAGTTATGTCTTGATAGTCGATGTAATGTAACAATTTATTTTTTGTGTTAATGTTCATATAGATTGGTTCAGTGTTGCGGCTCTGACTCGTCAACGATGTTAATAAGCTCTTGAGTACATACTGCTGGTGAAACTATGTTATATTAACAACACGACAGACAAGTACTATAATACCTTAACATTTAACAATAATTCAGCCTTAATTTAATTTTTTCACCAACTTAAGACACATAACCCAGAAGGAAGTAAGACGGGCAACATAACGCGGGATATCGTGGCTTCACTAAGTGCAAATTATGGAACTTGAGGTAACACATTATGGGAAAATGCGAGCCCTGCTAAGTGGTTCTCCTCAACATGGACGCAAACATCAGATGGACAAAGAAACAGAAGAACCCCGGATATACATTCATTTATTCTACAAAAAAGTTACGTAAACGAGCGTTAAATACGTTTAAGTAATCACAGTTTACGAAGCTGAAGTCGAGATATTAGAAGATGAAGAAGACTTTAGCATATCAGTATACCCCACGACCGGCGCCAGGATGTTAAGTGTGCCATCAGGGTATATTAGCGCTGAGAGACGGGTGCTATCGTGGTATATTAGCATACCTTCACCCTGAATGGTATATCAAAAAGTACAGGATTTACTTCACAGATATTTAGTTATATCTATCGGTATATTATATAAATTATATCAATATATCTGTGTATACCAAATATGGCATCAGAGTATATCACCGTTTGCCATCATATTCTCTAAATAACCTCAAAGTATACCCCGAATGTTTAATATCATACACTATAAATGACACTGTAGTATGTTAGTATATAATCAGGGTATAACATAAATAATATCAGCATTGTTTAGAATATCATATATATTAAGCGTGAGGAATGGATGTATATGATTCAATATATCACAGTTACATAAAGCGGTATGTCAGCTCATCAGCATATCACTAGAATGACATCAGAGTATAGGACACTATACTCCAATAAATACTGTCAGGTATCTAAGTATATCAGGGTAATCACTGAGAAGTGTCAGAACATATCAGCATATTCCTTGACTGGTAACAAAGCATATCAACATACTCAAAGTATAATCAATGTCTCCGGAATAAACAAGCCAGTGACAGCAGCATATATTTCTGAAAATCAGCTGTGAAATATGTTCAGAACAGCCCAAAGTATACTATAATACTAAGCAACATTTGAAATATACCAGTATACTTCTTAACAGTCAGGGAAAAAATCATTATACAGATTAGTGTCCTCGAAGCAGATCAACTTGTCTCCTGCTTTCTGGGGACCCATTAGTGGCATATCAGTATATCCAAAGAGACACATCGGAGTATATTACCATATATCCCAAGTGCCATGAAGGGATATCAACATACCTGAGTATATTAACTAGCTCTCATAGTCTTCCACTCTCTCTTAGATCCATCAGAATATGTCAGCATATCACCCTATCTTCTGAAGGTCCAGTTTACCTTGTTCCGAAAGTATGTCGAAGCATACTAACAGATCCCCTGAATGCCTTGAGAACATATCAGTATACTTCTAGGTTAATTCATATCATATCAGTATATCCCCTGAATCTAAGGTATAGCTAACCTCATTTCAAATTATTATTAGAGTATGTTAACATATTCCCTTAGAAGCATACCAGCATATCTCTTATGTCATTACAGTCAACCAGTATACGCTCAGAGATAGATGCAAGCATATCAGGGTATATTAGCATACCCTGTAAGAGAGATATGAGCCTAGCTACATAACCAAGTATATCAGCATACCCCATATGCTCTTATAGTACATCAGCACACCCTCTGAGAGACAGAACCATACCAACATATCAGAACATATTAGTATATCCTTTAGAGTGATATGAACATAATGGCATATCAGATGACAAGAGTATATCAGCATAGTCTTTGAGGAGCATATCAGACCAACCTAGCATAAGCTCTTTAAGATAGATGGGAGCATATCTTAAATAGACTGGAACATACCAGAGCATATTAGCATATTAGCATATTAGCATATTAGCATATTAGCAAGGTGAGGAGGAGGAGGAGGAGGCAGGTGTCCACCGACCAGGTATGCCGATAGTCTGGTGATAATGTGGGTAAAACTGGTGTGTGTGTGTGTGTGTGTGTGTTCGTTCTCATGTTTATTTCTTGTAAGGTATGTGTCACCTAGCCGGCCATTTTGTTTACATTTTTCGGTCGCTCTAAAATACCATTAAAACAATATTGAGTATAAACGTTTGGCTCAACTGATGATCTCAAACATGTCCCAACTTTTTTTTGCCTCAACTCCACATTCTGTAACTCATTTAGGTAGATGTCCCTCACTACACATACACTGGACTATGTGTAATGTTGCAGCTAATGTGTTATCAAGATATTGCACATTATAAGTTCATGTGTGGTCATTATTATATCAAACGGAGGAATTTTAAAGAGCTATTACACCACCTGTATCATTAGTTGTCGCCAGGTGAAGGAATGTTTAGGTAGATTATATTTTATTTACTGTAATTAAAGTTTCAATACCTAAGACGTTCCACTATAAGAGTCTTTCAACCTCAGGTAAGGTCTAAAGACTTTCTACTCTAGGTCTTACACCCTGGAGTAGCTGTATCGTCCACATAGGTAATTACTCCACAAGGAACTACAAGTTACACCTTGATGTAATACTTCATTTATTGCCAAACTTTATAGGGAAATATTTTTTCACAAAGAATTTCAAGTTACAATTTCACATAACAAGTCACATTACAAACGTTCCTTCGGCTTACAGTTAAACTTTGCAATGTCAAGATATTTTTTTCACTGCAGAGGAAAGTATGCGTCATCATCACCACACACACACACACAAAGACAAAACTCCTGTATCCAGATTCTCAAAAGTTTATAAATTAAATTCTTCCCTAAAATTAAACAGACAATACATCTATTTATCATAGAGTATGTGAACAATATCGACGCCATATTGGTTACCATCTTTGAGTTATATAATTAGTTAGCTTCATAGTGTTAATTATTTAGTTAAAAAGGAAAAATAATCTACTAGTGTGTGTTGTGACCAAAATATATCAACATTGTATTTACTTTCTCCTCCAGGGGGCACTAAGTCTAGAAAATGACACAATTGACATCTACATAAAGTGACTGATCAAGGGTAGATATTGGCTACCTTTTGTGTTACTTTGAGGTCGTAAGAACACACAGAGCTGCTCTTAAGGATGTTTACCACAATACACCTCAACCAGTTTCTCATTCACTAAGGTCAAACAATAAATCTGGTTCACAAGATACACCGTAAATTTTATTAGAATACAATAATCAATTACTGTATTATTGTATTGAGGCGAATAGTCTTATGGTGTTAAGATGTGTTCTTAAGCCACGAAGGTAAACAAAAGGTATTCAATATCTGCCTTGGTTGACGATGATCTGTAGACGTTAGCAAGTCCTCCTCCTCCTGCTCTCGAGTAAGGTAAGGAAGGCCTCACCTGACCAAAATTGTTAATTCAACCAAAATTGTTAATTAAGATTACCTGAAGATTAACCCTCCCAGCTTATTTCAACTAATGATTAACCTAACGCTACTTGGGAAGTTAAGTTAGGTTAGGTTAGGTTAGGGTAGGGTAGGGTAGGGTAGGGTAGGGTAGGGTAGGGTAGGGTAGGTCAGGTCAGGTCAGGTCAGGCAGTGCCAGTGTAGTTAATCTTGAGGTTAAATAAACTAGAGGCTAATCTTCACATGAGCCAGTAAGACACTTTGACGGAGGCGGTTACGTACAACAGGAAAGCTCTGATAACATATAATGTACAGTATATACCGTTTAAGTTGCGTCAGCAGCTCTATACACCACTTATTGACTTACTCATTCACTGCCGTAGAAATATTTACTTCTCTAACAGTTTTCTATATGGTTCCCAGTCATTATAATACGACCTTGTAAAATCAAATGATCTAAATTAAACTAAACTTATCCAAATTAAACTTATTAGCTAACAAATCCTTCTAAAACACGATATATGCAAATCAAAAGTTCTAAATTCAACTTAACTTATCGTAATATAACTATTATAACTAAACCATTTTAATTAAACCTAACCTAAACACCTCAAGTGCCACAAACAGAAGGAAAAAAACACCTTTAATATTATCGTTTAGGAGGCCCCTGTAACCCACTAACTCCAGGTAATGCATCTATATCAATCTACCTGCGTTAGAACCTCTATACGTGGCTATGATCGTTACCCACTGCTGGAGAACATTTGTACTTCTATAATTACCCTGGAGAAACAATGCACCAATTTACGATTTATTTATTTTATTTTTCATTTATTTTTTATTCTTGGTCCATACTGTAAACATCGCCCGCTTGTGAGTCCCGTCAGCCATTTGTTCTAACTTTCGGGGATTCTAAAATAAGCTATAAATAAATAAATAAATAAATAAATAAAACAAGCATCTTTTGTTTTTCTAACCCATGAGCTGTGAGTCTTCATTATATACTTCAACATTACTGTAAACTAAGGCTAGAGAGGGTGTGTACAGTACTAGGGTTTTACAAGTGGAGAGTCTTACAAGTGGAGGGTCTTACAGGTGGAGAGTCTTACAAGTGGAGGGTCTTACAGGTGGAGGATTTTTATAAGGATAAATACAGCAAGTCTTACAGTTGAATCAGCCAAGTCGAGGAAAACTCTTAAGAGTCACGTAACTTCTACCTGGTGTTACCTGTAATCAAGCTAAGGTATATGTAAGAAGAATATTATCTCGTTACTATCCATTCCTCTTCCACTATCCTGCGAGGTGGTGTATTAATAGGCACAGATACTCATGATAAAGAAGGAATAAAGAGAAAGACGCAAGATACCTATAAAATGCGACAGAATATACCCACACATGCGTAATCCTAACCCATCCCAACCCAACCCAACCCTATCCTACCCCCAGCTTCACCACAGTACACAAAGTCATTCTTGGTATCAGAATGACGCCTAAACACCCTGTATCGCCTAAGACACATTTGAATCGGATGGTTCGTTGACGGTTTTATTTCTTCGGTATAAACCAGAGAAGCAATTAGTTCGTGGGAACAGTGAGTCAAAATACTTCACATCAGCTTCGTTTACGACCTCCAGCTGATATTTACTTCTGTTGTCTATATCAATCACATTTTATAATGAAAACAAAAATATGGTTAGTTACTTAAAAATGAAAAAAACATCATACTTAGATACTTAAGAGTGAGGAAAAAAGATACTTAAGATACTTAAAAATAAAAACACTCTTTGATACTTAAATTAGGACAAAATAAACGGACATAAAGATTTAACTATGAGCGGTGGATATTACGACATGTACCGGCTATCAATACAGAGGCGCTATTTAGCCGTGAAGTTCTCTCAGAAACTCAACAAGACAATATGTGGTCACGTAAAAATTTCAGGTTAATTTTTAACACCATCCGTCATTTTAAACCTTGGCACCTGTAGATTAAGAAAATATATGGTGATATTTTTTCTGATGGGATAAAGGTCGTATTTGTCCAGAGAAGTAAGAGAGGAAAAAAATCACTTGAGAGGCATGACGCACAGAGTGTCTAAGGTGATAAAAGATCATATACTACCATTTGGGTTTTCAAATTAAGTTCATTACATAAAATATCAAACTCATAAAGATTACAAAAGAACAGAACATCATGAGCTCTCTACAGCTATTGTCAGCCGTCAATATGCTGATGTACAGAAGCTACACAATGTTATTGGTGACTGTAATCCCAGGAAAATGATGCTCTTTTAAACTTGGTAACTGGAGCTGTAATGCCAGAAAATGCCAAATATGACAATCTATGTGCATATGAAGTTGGAAGACAAAATTATGAAAATTTTGTCAAGAAACGTATTGTTGGTCCATTGAGCATCTGGGAAAAGATGTCCAAGGTTAATCTTCTGTCGTGGAAAGCAGCAAATAAGACTTCAACCATCAAATTGCTATCACAAGTTATAGAACTTAAGCAGGACATACAGTATATGCATCACAGAAGGGCAGCACTGTACATATCAAGTCACCAGACACTGATGTGTTTGGCATATTAAAGCAGCCTCAACTTGGAGAAAATACAAGTATGAAAACAGGAACTGGTGAGCGACGACACATTGGGCAGAGAGCCTTACAGGTTTCCATGCCTTCACAGGATCTGACTGCATTGGAAAATTTGTTGGCAAAGGAAAGAAAGCATGTTGGAGCACTTTGATGAAATCTAACACAAAAGTCCTAGATGCATTCAAGATGCTGAGTAGACCAAATGCCCTCCAGCAGACATGTTTATTGGTCTAAAGGAATTTGTATTTAAGCTCTACTGTCCACGAATGACTTTCACTAAACTGTCATAACTTAGATGGCATCTCTTCAAGAAAACGCAGGCAGAAGCTGGAGAACTACCAGCGACTGCAGCAACTCTAAAGTATCATATATTGAGAGGAAGGTATCAAGCTCTTCTGTGGTCTTGTGATGCAGACAGTGAAATGCTTTCACAATTAGAGCATGGCTGGAAGATTGACAATGACTGTTTCATACTAGTAATATCAGACCAACCACCAGCTCCAGAAGCAATCACAGAACTTGTTAAATGTGGATGTGGCGTCAGGAAATGTGGATCATTGTCATGTTCATACAGAAAGAATCAGAAAGAATAGCATGACATGCACCGAGATGTGTAACTGTCAAGCAGATGATGAGAAATGCCTAAACAAGGTGAAGGAATCTGTTGTACACAGAAGACTCTGATGACGAGGACTGAAGCAATGTCGTAAATAATAACTTGTGACTTGTTTACACATGATGTATAACACTACAAACTTTAATAAATATAAAACGGTGGTTCTAAGCTTTTCAGATAATGGTAATATGTATATGTTTAATTTCCAGTATTTGTCTTTAGCAAATAATTTTACTTACTGCAATCTCTTCTTTGCCAGAGACAGGATGGCATATATGAGCAGCCATGTTTGTAACACACTTATGATATTATAACAGCATTCATGATATATTATGTTAAATTGTAATCATATAATACTACATGTTCATAGGTTATTAGTCATGTTTTAAGTTAATTAGGACTTAATGGTAATACATCTGTGGTTCATTACGCCGCTCTTTAATAAAACTTCTTTAAAGGCATAAAACTTATAATAAACCGTTCAGAAAAAATGACACCACAGTTCCTTAACATAGTTTATAAGGATTATTATAATGTATGGTGTCAAAAATTAACATGAAATTTTTACGGGATTACTTAAGCTCCTACACTAAAACCTGCCGACCTAACCTAACCTTTTTTACCCACCTCTACCTACTTACCTAACCTGACATAATCTAACCTAACCTGACGTAATCTGACCTAACGTGACATAATCTAACCTAACCTGACATAATCTAACCTAACCTGACATAATCTAACCTAACCTGACATAATCTAACCTAACCTGACATAATCTAACCTAACCTGACGTAATCTGACCTAACCTGACATAATCTAACCTAACCTGACGTAATCTGACCTAACCTGACATAATCTAACCTAACCTGACGTAATCTAACCTAACCTGACATAATCTAACCTAACCTGACATAATCTAACCTAACCTGACATAATCTAACCTAACCTGACGTAATCTGACCTAACCTGACATAATCTAACCTAACCTGACATAATCTAACCTAACCTCCCCGTCTGACATAAGCTAACCTAATCAAACCTAACTTTCCCACCTACCTAACATAACCTATCTACTTATTACCTACCTAACCTAACTTAACCCAACCTGACATAATCTAACCTAACCTATTGAAACTTAACTTAACCACCTACCTCATCTAACACCACTTTGTAATCTCTCTGTGCTACAGCTGACAGGATGAGTATGGGGGGCACAATAAACTAGCCTCTAAGTGGCAAAATTAACAAAACTAACCTAACCTAACCCAACCTGACTTAACCTAACCTGATCTGATCTATCCAACTTAAAAAACTTAGAATATATAATAAAGCCGTTAGGTTAATTTAGGCTAAATATGGTTGATTCATATTTTGTTTTGACAGAAATTCCCGGCAAAATAACGTATCTATATTGAGAACCACCGCCATGTTGGTTCCACGTTAACAAGACACGGATACACTACAGAATAACCCGCGTTCGTTTAACCTCAATTACTACAGTTTACTTTATAATCTTATTTCACAATCTTCACTACATCTCGCTTCACAATCTTCACTGCATCTCACTTCACAATCTTCAGCCAGGTGAGGTTTATGGATCGGGCTTTTTGTGCGAGAGATAGGAAACGTAGGACTAGGGTATGTTTTCCTGGGGCTGGGATAGGGCATGTAGCCGAGAGGTTAGACAGAGTTTTGTCAGGGGAGGGTACCAATCCAGTAGTGTGTCTTAGTGTGGGGGGAAACGACATAGGTAAGGTTAGGAGTGAGGAACTTTTCAAGAGGTATAGGGAGGCGCTGGGGAAGATTAGAGATAGGGGAGGGGTCCCGATAGTATGTGGTGTCTTGCCTAGAAGAGGGGTTGGTCGTGAATGGCTGTCCAGGGCAATTGCTATTAATTGCCGACTGGAAAAACATTGTGCAAACAATGGTTGGGCATTCATTGATGACGGGCAACGATTTTATGGCAACGACTACCTGTACTGTCGCGACGGAGTACACTTGTCTCGTGAGGGGGTAAAGACGTTGTCTGCATCCCTGGAGCGTGAAATTGTCACTCCGAAGGGGGGGTTTCGCCAGTAGAGAGGGGTCGGGGAAAATGGGAGTCAAAAAACAAGCAGGTCCTGGGAAGTAGTGAAACAGAAGTAGATAATGCTGAAAATATAGTTAGTCATAATAACAAACATCAAAGTAATAAATGTAAAACAGATAGAAACGGAAGAAATATATTGAGTGTTTATTATACTAATAGTAGAAGCCTGTGTAACAAAATGGACCAGCTCAGGGCCATTGTTAGTAAAGAGAACATAGATATAATTGCAATAACGGAAACATGGATAAATTCAAACAGCAAGCATTTTTTAGCAGAATTTCATATTCCAGGATATAACCTATTTAAATTTGACAGAGTAGGAAGGAGAGGTGGCGGTGTAGCAGTGTATATCAGGGTGTCATTAAAAGGCTGCAATAAATCAAACATTAAAACAAATAGCGACAATGAAAGTATTTGGGTAGAGATTGGTGAGGGCAGTGAATCCGTAGTCATTGGTGTTATATATAGACTACCTAATTTGAGTAGGAACGATGGTAAATTGCTATGGGAGGAAATAAAGAGGGCATCTGATAGAAACAATGTATGTATTCTAGGCGATTTCAACTTTTCAGGCATAGATTGGAAAAATCAACTTAGCGATAATGAATCTGAAGATTTTATAGAAGTAGTACAGGATAGTTTTATATATAAATTTATAAACTTGCCCACTAGAGGAAATAATATCCTCGATTTAGTTCTCAGTAATAATGAAAATCTAGTAAAAGATGTTGGGATTGGAGACGAACTAGGAAACAGTGATCATAAAGCCATATATTTTAACATAATATGGGATGGCAGGAAGAAGGAAAATTCGGCCTTGATCCCGGATTTTAGGAATGCTAATTACGGTAGCATAAGGAGAGACCTAAGGGATGACCCTATGGTCAAAAGATTAATCCCCCCCACACCTCCGGAAACTGTCAACTTAGGACGGGATAACCCCGAATTTAATTTAGCAGCTACTTATGAACAATTTATTGCGACAATCAATAATGCCCAAAATAAACACATCCCTAAAAGAAAATTCAGATCGATACGGAACCAACCAAAATGGATGAATAATAGACTCTTAGATCTTCTAGGGAAAAAGAAAGGAGTATATAGAAAAGTTAAGAAAGGCGAAAATCACTTACTTGGTTACTATCAGAACCTAACAAGACAGGTATAAACAGAAATTAGGAAAGCAAAGAGAAATTATGAAATCAAGGTAGCAAACGAATCGAAATATACCCCCAAAGCTTTTTATCAACTGTATAAATCAAAGGTTAGAGATACAATAGGTCCCCTTAAACTACGACAGGAGAAATGACTGATGATGAGTTAGAAATGTGTAGTACGTTAAATAGTCATTTTCGCTCCGTATTCACAAATGAAAACCTAGCACAGTTTCCAGAAGTTCATAAGGTATATAACGACAGTATAGAAAATATGTTGATGAATATCAATATTACTAACGATGTGCTTAAAGTAATTAACAAACTGAAGCCTCATAAATCGCCTGGTCAGACGAGGTATATGCTAGAATATTAAAGAATGTAGAGATAGATTTAGGTAATCCATTAGCAGTTTTATTTAATAAGTCGTAGAATCGGACTAATGATGCCAGAAGCTTGGAAACTTTCAAATGTAGTTCCGATTTTCAAAAAGGGTGATAAATCAATAGCATCAAATTGCATCCACATTAGTCTCACGTCAATCATAGGCAAGTTGCTAGAGTCAATTATTATACAAAAATCAAGCCACCTTGAAACATTCCGTAATTCATTCTTCTCAGCGCGGGTTCGCAGGGATGTTCTTGTCTAAATTTGCTTAGCTTTTTCTCAGAAGTATTTGGCGTGGAGTAATGATAAGTCATATGATATAATTTATTTAGATTTCAGTAAGCATTGATAGAGTCCCTCATGAGATTGATAAGGAAGGTAGAAGCACATGGAATAGGTGGATCAGTATTAAAATGGATTAGGTCATGGTTAACGGTAGAAACAAAGAGTCAGCATAAATGGATTAAAGTCAGACTGGGGTGCGGTCAAAAGCGGAGTTCCCCAGGGATCTGTATTAGGCCCTCTGCTGTTTGTTATATTCATTAATGATCTTGATTTAGGCATAACTAACATCTATTGATGGAATAGAAAAGAATTATATCGTAAGTGGGTAAAAGATTTCTTGGGTAGGTTTTAGAATACAATAACTGTTTTCTGCATTACACCGATGGTTCCAAGTCAGAAATTATCCTAAAGTTTTGTGAATCAGTATTTACAGGTTTTCTTAAAGGGTGACTTAAGTTACGGTCACACGATCCCTTTGATGAGCAATTAATTTGGAGCAAGAAATTACGAGTAATTTCTTCCAAATGTGGTCACACGAGTGGCTCTTGGTTCAGTTACTACAGCAAGAAAAAAAAGTTAACGCTGCTGTGCGAGTAGAAGGGAGACGGAACATCACAACAACAATGCAGACGACGCAGCAGCTATCCTTGGTATTATTGTTATTATTAAAAAGAAATGAGAGAAAGCGAAGAAAAACTATTGGGGACTCGTAAGTGGCTGGCGAGGAGGAGGAACGAGTGTTTAATATAGACTGGTTCAACTATCGTAGTTACAGTAGGGAGGGTTGTTAGTGTGTGGAGAATGACCGACTGTATGGGCTTGTGTTTTGTAAACAAACACGCCAAAACACCACCCAAATAATAAACTCAGTGTGTCGTAAAAAACTGTTTGTGCATTTTATACATAATGTTATTGATCTATGTTATATATAGCCAAGGTAAATACTCGATAAATAAGCTTCGTGTCATTAAATATGGTATTAACCGGGTTTTGAACCGATAATCTTGCTCGAAATAGTCAAGAAATTGACTATCACGATTGTCAATAAAATGCTTCAAAAACTTGCTCGAATTTCTCGAAAATTGCTCGAAATAACTTTCCGGCAAGAAATTGCTAAAAAAAAATGCGCCCATGTGACCAGTGCTTTAAGAATTGTATGATATCCTCATGGCAATGGAAACACACACACACACACACACTCACCCCATACACAGTCACACACTCACCATGCACAATCACACACACCCATACACACACCGTACATGCACAAACCATACACACACATACACACACACAAACACACACACACACCATACATACACACACCATACACATACACACACCATACACACATACACACACACACACACACACACCATGCACACACCATACAAACAAACAAACACACACCATATACACACACACACACACACACAATGCACACACACACACCATGCACACTCACACACACACACACCATGCACACTCACACCATGCACACACACACACTAATTGTTTTAATTTAGTTCTTGGAACTCTTAAGTGGCAGCGCTTGATGTAAACACTTCTTGGCATTTTCTGTTTATCTAGTAGCAGGTATACACACAGATGTAATATGAGAAAATAAATTATGAATTCTGTCAGGGAAGTGTTGTGAATATGACCTTGAGATAACACTTGTGTTAAGTGTGAATTTCCCTGTCTAGTGATATGTCCAACTACTACTCTGGGCCGCGAGACAGTGGTAGTGATTACAGATTGCCCACGAGGGGGCTAGTTTATTGGGCACCCCCTTACATCCTGTGCAAGGTGAAGCGCAGAAGCGTTTACAGTGCCCAACTGGGAAGCATGCGGAGTTCATGCTTGCCTTTATGACTCATGCATTAAGGGCGTAAAAGGCCTGAAGGGTCATAGGTTTTGTCAGCAAGTTACATAAAGTGACAATGATGAGTGTGTGGGGGGAAAATTCCCGGTACAATTTATCTGTTTATGGCAAAGTGTGGCAGGTCCCTATTAATGTGAGCGGTGTTTACTGAATCAGCTGACCCTGGCTCGACCTTTTGAGAGACGCAAGCCAAGTGATCTAAGAGTCGTGAATAACATGGTGAATTACTTGGTGTTATTCATTTGGGTGAATATTTGTATAAATCAAAGGTGCTGTCACACACACACACACACACACATACACCACACGTGGCACACCACCAACACACAGTTTCTGAGAAGGAGTTTGAGATTGTATTTAACGAAGTCTTAACTGGGAAAATGTTGTATGGCTTTTGTTATGGGGTAAGTTCTGGCGTGAACATTAAGACTATTTTCATAATTTTTTGTAACTAATATTTTTATCTGCCTGGTACAATTATTTATTAATTTGTATTGTAAGTTATGTCTTGATAGTTGATGTAATGTAACAATTTATTTTTTGTGTTAATGTTCATATAGATTGGTTCAGTGTTGCGGCTCTGACTCGTCAACGATGTTAATAAGCTCTTGAGTACATACTGCTGGTGAAACTATGTTATATTAACAACACGACAGACAAGTACTATAATACCTTAACATTTAACAATAATTCAGCCTTAATTTAATTTTTTCACCAACTTAAGACACATAACCCAGAAGGAAGTAAGGCGGGCAACATAACGCGGGATATCGTGGCTTCACTAAGTGCAAATTATGGAACTTGAGGTAACACATTATGGGAAAATGCGAGCCCTGCTAAGTGGTTCTCCTCAACATGGACGCAAACATCAGATGGACAAAGAAACAGAAGAACCCCGGATATACATTCATTTATTCTACAAAAAGGTTACGTAAACGAGCGTTAAATACGTTTAAGTAATCACAGTTTACGAAGCTGAAGTCGAGATATTAGAAGATGAAGAAGACTTTAGCATATCAGTATACCCCACGACCGGCGCCAGGATGTTAAGTGTGCCATCAGGGTATATTAGCGCTGAGAGACGGGTGCTATCGTGGTATATTAGCATACCTTCACCCTGAATCGTATATCAAAAAGTACAGGATTTACTTCACAGATATTTAGTTATATCTATCGGTATATTATATAAATTATATCAATATATCTGTGTATACCAAATATGGCATCAGAGTATATCACCGTTTACCATCATATTCTCTAAATAACCTCAAAGTATACCCCCGAATGTTTAATATCATACACTATAAATGACACTGTAGTATGTTAGTATATAATCAGGGTATAACATAAATAATATCAGCATTGTTTAGAATATCATATATATTAAGCGTGAGGAATGGATGTATATGATTCAATATATCACAGTTACATAAAGCGGTATGTCAGCTCATCAGCATATCACTAGAATGACATCAGAGTATAGGACACTATACTCAATAAATACTGTCAGGTATCTAAGTATATCAGGGTAATCACTGAGAAGTGTCAGAACATATCAGCATATTCCTTGACTGGTAACAAAGCATATCAACATACTCAAAGTATAATCAATGTCTCCGGAATAAACAAGCCAGTGACAGCAGCATATATTTCTGAAAATCAGCTGTGAAATATGTTCAGAACAGCCCAAAGTATACTATAATACTAAGCAACATTTGAAATATACCAGTATACTTCTTAACAGTCAGGGAAAAAAATCATTATACAGATTAGTGTCCTCGAAGCAGATCAACTTGTCTCCTGCTTTCTGGGGACCCATTAGTGGCATATCAGTATATCCAAAGAGACACATCGGAGTATATTACCATATATCCCAAGTGCCATGAAGGGATATCAACATACCTGAGTATATTAACTAGCTCTCATAGTCTTCCACTCTCTCTTAGATCCATCAGAATATGTCAGCATATCACCCTATCTTCTGAAGGTCCAGTTTACCTTGTTCCGAAAGTATGTCGAAGCATACTAACAGATCCCCTGAATGCCTTGAGAACATATCAGTATACTTCTAGGTTAATTCATATCATATCAGTATATCCCCTGAATCTAAGGTAGAGCTAACCTCATTTCAAATTATTATTAGAGTATGTTAACATATTCCCTTAGAAGCATACCAGCATATCTCTTATGTCATTACAGTCAACCAGTATACGCTCAGAGATAGATGCAAGCATATCAGGGTATATTAGCATACCCTGTAAGAGAGATATGAGCCTAGCTACATAACCAAGTATATCAGCATACCCCATATGCTCTTATAGTACATCAGCACACCCTCTGAGAGACAGAACCATACCAACATATCAGAAAATATTAGTATATCCTTTAGAGTGATATGAACATAATGGCATATCAGAT
This sequence comes from Homarus americanus, assembly GCF_018991925.1. Taxonomy (NCBI): domain Eukaryota; kingdom Metazoa; phylum Arthropoda; class Malacostraca; order Decapoda; family Nephropidae; genus Homarus; species Homarus americanus. Next base: position 18,963 of record NW_024751095.1, read on the forward strand.
GACAAGAGTATATCAGCATAGTCTTTGAGGAGCATATCAGACCAACCTAGCATAAGCTCTTTAAGATAGATGGGAGCATATCTTAAATAGACTGGAACATACCAGAGCATATTAGCATATTAGCATATTAGCAAGGTGAGGAGGAGGAGGAGGAGTTAGGTGTCCACCGACCAGGTATGCCGATAGTCTGGTGATAATGTGGGTAAAACTGGTGTGTGTGTGTGTGTGTGTGTGTGTGTGTGTGTGTGTGTGTGTGTGTGTGTGTGTTCGTTCTCATGTTTATTTCTTGTAAGGTATGTGTCACCTAGCCGGCCATTTTGTTTACATTTTTCGGTCGCTCTAAAATACCATTAAAACAATAGTGAGTATAAACGTTTGGCTCAACTGATGATCTCAAACATGTCCCAACTTTTTTTTGCCTCAACTCCACATTCTGTAACTCATTTAGGTAGATGTCCCTCACTACACATACACTGGACTATGTGTAATGTTGCAGCTAATGTGTTATCAAGATATTGCACATTATAAGTTCATGTGTGGTCATTATTATATCAAACGGAGGAATTTTAAAGAGCTATTACACCACCTGTATCATTAGTTGTCGCCAGGTGAAGGAATGTTTAGGTAGATTATATTTTATTTACTGTAATTAAAGTTCCAATACCTAAGACGTTCCACTATAAGAGTCTTTCAACCTCAGGTAAGGTCTAAAGACTTTCTACTCTAGGTCTTACACCCTGGAGTAGCTGTATCGTCCACATAGGTAATTACTCCACAAGGAACTACAAGTTACACCTTGATGTAATACTTCATTTATTGCCAAACTTTATAGGGAAATATTTTTTCACAAAGAATTTCAAGTTACAATTTCACATAACAAGTCACATTACAAACGTTCCTTCGGCTTACAGTTAAACTTTGCAATGTCAAGATATTTTTTCACTGCAGAGGAAAGTATGCGTCATCATCACCACACACACACACACAAAGACAAAACTCCTGTATCCAGATTCTCAAAAGTTTATATATTAAATTCTTCCCTAAAATTAAACAGACAATACATTTATTTATCATAGAGTATGTGAACAATATCGACGCCATATTGGTTACCATCTTTGAGTTATATAATTAGTTAGCTTCATAGTGTTAATTATTTAGTTAAAAAGGAAAAATAATCTACTAGTGTGTGTTGTGACCAAAATATATCAACATTGTATTTACTTTCTCCTCCAGGGGGCACTAAGTCTAGAAAAATTACACAATTGACATCTACATAAAGTGACTGATCAAGGGTAAATATTGGCTACCTTTTGTGTTACTTTGAGGTCGTAAGAACACACAGAGCTGCTCTTAAGGATGTTTACCACAATACACCTCAACCAGTTTCTCATTCACTAAGGTCAAACAATAAATCTGGTTCACAAGATACACCGTAAATTTTATTAGAATACAATAATCAATTACTGTATTATTGTATTGAGGCGAATAGTCTTATGGTGTTAAGATGTGTTCTTAAGCCACGAAGGTAAACAAAAGGTATTCAATATCTGCCTTGGTTGACGATGATCTATAGACGTTAGCAAGTCCTCCTCCTCCTGCTCTCCAGTAAGGTAAGGAAGGCCTCACCTGACCAAAATTGTTAATTAAGATAGATTACCTGAAGATTAACCCTCCCAGCTTATTTCAACTAATGATTAACCTAACGCTACTTGGGAAGTTAAGTTAGGTTAGGTTAGGTTAGGGTAGGGTAGGGTAGGGCAGGGTAGGGTAGGGTAGGGTAGGGTAGGGTAGGGTAGGGTAGGTCAGGTCAGGTCAGGCAGTGCCAGTGTAGTTAATCTTGAGGTTAAATAAACTAGAGGCTAATCTTCACATGAGCCAGTAAGACACTTTGACGGAGGCGGTTACGTACAACAGGAAAGCTCTGATAACATATAATGTACAGTATATACGTTTAAGTTGCGTCAGCAGCTCTATACACCACTTATTGACTTACTCATTCACTGCCGTAGAAATATTTACTTCTCTAACAGTTTTCTATATGGTTCCCAGTCATTATAATACGACCTTGTAAAATCAAATGATCTAAATTAAACTAAACTTATCCAAATTAAACTTATTAGCTAACAAATCCTTCTAAAACAGGATATATGCAAATCAAAAGTTCTAAATTCAACATAACTTATCGTAATATAACTATTATAACTAAACCATTTTAATTAAACCTAACCTAAACACCTCAAGTGCCACAAACAGAAGGAAAAAACACCTTTAATATTATCGTGTAGGAGGCCCCTGTAACCCACTAACTCCAGGTAATGCATCTATATCAATCTACCTGCGTTAGAAGCTCTATGCGTGGCTATGATCGTTACCCACTGCTGGAGAACATTTGTACTTCTATAATTACCCCTGGAGAAACAATGCACCAATTTACGATTTATTTATTTTATTTTTCATTTATTTTTTATTCTTGGTCCATACTGTAAACATCGCCCGCTTGTGAGTCCCGTCAGCCATTTTGTTCTAACTTTCGGGGATTCTAAAATAAGCTATAAATAAATAAAAAAATAAATAAATAAAACAAGCATCTTTTGTTTTTCTAACCCATGAGCTGTGAGTCTTCATTATATACTTCAACATTACTGTAAACTAAGGCTAGAGAGGGTGTGTACAGTACTAGTGGAGTCAAGACGAAAAGGTATTTCAAATCCATAAAGGGTTTTACAAGTGGAGAGTCTTACAAGTGGAGGGTCTTACAGGTGGAGAGTCTTACAAGTGGAGGGTCTTACAGGTGGAGGATTTTAATAAGGATAAATACAGCAAGTCTTACAGTTGGATCAGCCAAGTCGAGGAAAACTCTTAAGAGTCACGTAACTTCTACCTGGTGTTACCTGTAATCAAGCTAAGGTATATGTAAGAAGAATATTATCTCGTTACTATCCATTCCTCTTCCACTATCCTGCGAGGTGGTGTATTAATAGGCACAGATACTCATGATAAAGAAGGAATAAAGAAAAGACGCAAGATACCTATAAAATGCGACAGAATATACCCACACATGCGTAATCCTAACCCATCCCAACCCAACCCAACCCTATCCTACCCCCAGCTTCACCACAGTACACAAAGTCATTCTTGGTATCAGAATGACGCCTAAACACCCTGTATCGCCTAAGGCACATTTGAATCGGATGGTTCGTTGACGGTTTTATTTCTTCGGTATAAACCAGAGAAGCAATTAGTTCGTGGGAACAGTGAGTCAAAATACTTCACATCAGCTTCGTTTACGACCTCCAGCTGATATTTACTTCTGTTGTCTATATCAATCACATTTTATAATGAAAACAAAAATATGGTTAGTTACTTAAAAATGAAAAAAACATCATACTTAGATACTTAAGAGTGAGGAAAAAAGATACTTAAGATACTTTAAAATAAAAACACTCTTTGATACTTAAATTAGGACAAAATAAACGGACATAAAGATTTAACTATGAGCGGTGGATATTACGACATGTACCGGCTATCAATACAGAGGCGCTATTTAGCCGTGAAGTTCTCTCAGAAACTCAACAAGACAATATGTGGTCACGTAAAAATTTCAGGTTAATTTTAACACCATCCGTCATTTTAAACCTTGGCACCAGTAGATTAAGAAAATATATGGTGATATTTTTTCTGATGGGATAAAGGTCGTATTTGTCCAGAGAAGTAAGAGAGGAAAAAAATCACTTGAGAGGCATGACGCACAGAGTGTCTAAGGTGATAAAAGGTCATATACTACCATTTGGGTTTTCAAATTAAGTTCATTACATAAAATATCAAACTCATAAAGATTACAAAAGAACAGAACATCATGAGCTCTCTACAGCTATTGTCAGCCGTCAATATGCTGATGTACAAAAGCTACACAATGTTATTGGTGACTGTAATCCCAGGAAAATGATGCTCTTTTAAACTTGGTAACTGGAGCTGTAATGCCAGAAAATGCCAAATATGACAATCTATGTGCATATGAAGTTGGAAGACAAAATTATGAAAATATTGTCAAGAAACGTATTGTTGGTCCATTGAGCATCTGGGAAAAGATGTCCAAGGTTAATCTTCTGTCGTGGAAAGCAGCAAATAAGACTTCAACCATCAAATTGCTATCACAAGTTATAGAACTTAAGCAGGACATACAGTATATGCATCACAGAAGGGCAGCACTGTACATATCAAGTCACCAGACACTGATGTGTTTGGCATATTAAAGCAGCCTCAACTTGGAGAAAATACAAGTATGAAAACAGGAACTGGTGAGCGACGACACATTGGGCAGAGAGCCTTACAGGTTTCCATACCTTCACAGGATCTGACTGCATTGGAAAATTTGTTGGCAAAGGAAAGAAAGCATGTTGGAGCACTTTGATGAAATCTAACACAAAAGTCCTAGATGCATTCAAGATGCTGAGTAGACCAAATGCCCTCCAGCAGACATGTTTATTGGTCTAAAGGAATTTGTATTTAAGCTCTACTGTCCACGAATGACTTTCACTAAACTGTCATAACTTAGATGGCATCTTTTAAAGAAAACGCAGGCAGAAGCTGGAGAACTACCAGCGACTGCAGCAACTCTAAAGTATCATATATTGAGAGGAAGGTATCAAGCTCTTCTGTGGTCTTGTGATGCAGACAGTGAAATGCTTTCACAATTAGAGCATGGCTGGAAGATTGACAATGACTGTTTCATACTAGTAATATCAGACCAACCACCAGCTCCAGAAGCAATCACAGAACTTGTTAAATGTGGATGTGGCGTCGGGAAATGTGGATCATTGTCATGTTCATACAGAAAGAATCAGA
>NW_024751096.1:0-6861 GCF_018991925.1 Homarus americanus
TGGAGTATCGGAGGTGTACCTGGGAGTGTACCAAACCTAACACTGAGTATTTTTCGTGAAAAGAAGTAAAACTAACTAAAATTCACTTAACCTAACCTAACCTAACCTAGCCTAACCTAACCGAACCTAACCTAACCCAACCTAACCTAACCTAACCTAACCTAACCTAACCTAACCTAACCAAACCTAGCCTAACCTAACCTAACCTCTAACACTGAAAATCAGTGAAAAGAAGATAAAAATAAGTAAAATACATTGGTTTTTATCTAAAACTGAGTGTTTTTCGTGAAAATAAGTAAAACTAACTAAAATTCACCTAACCTAACCTAACCTCACCTAACCTAAACTAACCTAACCTAACCTAACGCAATCTAACCCAACCCAACCCAACCCAACCCAACCTAACCTAAGCTAACCTAACCTAACCCAACCTAACGTAACCGAACCTAACCTAACCTAACCTAACCTAACCTAACCTAACCCAACCTAACCTAACCCAACACAACCCAACCCAACCCAACCCAACCTAACCTAACCTAACCTAACCTACCCTAACCTAACCTAACCTAACCTAACCTCTAACACTGAATATCAGTGTTTTGAAAAGAAAGTAAGCGTTTTCCGTGAAAAAAAGAAGATAAAAATAAGTAAAATACATTGGTTTTCATCTAAAACTGAGTTTTTTCGTGAAAAATAGTAAAACTAACTAAAATGCACCTAACCTAACCTAACCTAACCTAACCTAACCTAACCCAACCCATCCCAACCCAACCCAACCTATCCTAACCTCACCTAACCTATCCTAACCTAACCTAACCTAACCTAACCTAACCTAACCTAACCTAACCTAACCTAACCTAACCTAACGTAACCTAACCTAAGTTAGGTTAGGTTAGGTGAATTTTAGTTAGTTTTACTTCTTTTCACGAAAAACACTCAGTTTTAGATAAAAACCAATGTATTTTAGTTAGTCCTACCCTTTTCACGGAAAACGCTTAATTTTTTTTATAACATTGGTTTTTAGTTTTAGTCAGTTTTACTTCTTTTCACGGAAAACGACCACTTTCTTCTGAAAACACTGTTTTTAATCAGTTGTACTTCTTTTAAAAGATAAGCCCTGTTTTCTGTTTAAAACGTAGTTTTAAAGTTAGTTTTACTTCTTTTCACAAAAAACACTTTTAGATGAAAAACAGTGTATCTTAGTTAGTTTTACTTCATTCACGGAAAACTTACGTTTAATTGAAACACAGTGTATTTCTGTTAGGTTTACTTGTTTTTACGGGGAAGTAGATTTTCCAATTTTCAGGGAAATATTACCTAATTTTGCGAAGTACATTATCATAGAAAACGGGAAATTTGTATCATAAAAAATGAGAAATATCTAGTTTCCGGTAAAGTTGGTTATCTACTTTCCCGAAAAGCAGATAGATTTTCTACTTTTCGGGAAAGTAGATTATCGACTTTTCGGGGGAGTAGATTTTCGAATTTTGGGGGAAATATTACCTAATTTTGCGAAGTAGATTGTCATAGAAAACGGGAAATTTGTATCATAAAAAATGGGAAATATCTACTTTCCGGGAAAGTTGGTTATCTACTTTTCCGAAAAGTAGATACATTTTGTACTTTTCGGGAAAGTAGATTATCGACTTTTCGGGGAAATAGATTTTCGAATTTTGGAGGAAATATTACCTAATTTTGCATAGTAGATTATCATAGAAAACGGGAAATTTTTATCATAAAAAATGAGAAATATCTAGTTTCCGGGAAAGTTGGTTATCTACTTTCCCGAAAAGTATATAGATTTTCTACTTATCAGGGAAGTAGATTTTCGAATTTTGGGGGAAATATTACCTAATTTTGCGAAGTAGATTATACATAGAAAATGGGAAATTTGTATCATAATAAATGGGAAATATCTACTTTCCGGGAAAGTTGGTTATCTACTTTCCCGAAAACTAGATAGATTTTCTACTTTTCGGGAATGTAGATTATCGACTTTTCGGGGAAGTAGAATTTCGAATTTTGGGGGAAATATTACCTAATTTTGCGAAGTAGATTATCATAGAAAACGGGAAATTTGTGTCATAAAAAATAGGAAATATCTACTTTCCGGGAAAGTTGCTTATCTACTTTCTCGAAAAGTGGATAGATTTTCTACTTTTCGGGAACCTAAGCTAACCTAACCCACTCTAACCCAACCCAACCCAACCTACCCCAACCCAACCCAACCTAACCTAAGCTAACCTAACCTAGGTTAGGTTAGGTTAGGTTAGGTTGGGTTGGGTTAGGTTGGGTTAGGTTAGGTTAGGTTAGGTTAGGTTAGGTTAGGTTAGGTTAGGTTAGGTTAGGTTAGGTTAGGTCAGGTTAGGTTGGGTTGGGTTAGGTTAGGTTAGGTTAGGTTAGGTTAGGTTAGGTTAGGTTGGGTTAGGTTAGGTTAGGTTAGGTTAGGTTAGGTTAGGTTAGGTTAGGTTAGGTTAGGTTAGGTTAGGTTAGGTTAAGTGAATTTTAGTTAGTTTTACTTCTTTTAACGAAAAACCTCACGGAAATCGTTGAATTTCCTTACAAAAACACTGTTTTTTAGTTACTTGTACATATTTTCGAACATGTGCCGTGTTTTCTGTTGAAGAAGTCTGTTTTGAAGTTAGTTTTACTTCTTTTCACGCTTAGGTTAGGTTTGGTTAGGTTAGGTTAGCTTAGGATAGGTTGGGTTGCGTTGGGTTGGGTTGTGTTGGGTTAGGTTGGGTTAGGTTAGGTTAGGTTAGGTTAGGTTAGGTTAGGTTCAGTTGGGACTAGTTTGGGTTAGGTTAGGTTAGGAATGGGTTAGGTTGGTGTTGGGTTAGGTTAGGTTAGGTTAGGTTAGGTTAGGTTAGGTTAGGTTAGGTTAGGTTAGGTTAGGTTAGGTTGTGTTGGGTTGGGTTGTGTTGGGTTAGGTTGGGTTAGGTTAGGTTAGGTTAGGTTAGGTTAGGTTAGGTTCGGTTGGGTTACGTTGGGTTAGGTTAGGTTAGAATTGGGATTAGGTTGGGTTAGGTTGGGTTGGGTTGGGTTAGGTTGGGTTAGGTTAGGTTAGGTTGGGATAGGTAGGATTAGGTTAGGTTAGGTTAGGTGAATTTTAGTTTTTTTTACTTCTTTTCACGAAAAACACTCAGTTTTAGATAAAAACCAATGTATTTTACTTATTTTTATCTTCTTTTCACGGAAAACGCTTAATTTCTTTTCAAAACACTGATTTTCAGTGTTAGACGTTAGGTTAGGTTAGGTTTGGTTAGGTTAGATTAGGTTAGGTTAGGTTAGGTTAGGTTAGTTTTGGTTAGGTTAGGTTGGTTTGGGTTGGGTTGGGTTGTGTTGGGTTGGGTTAGGTTAGTTTAGGTTAGGTTAGGTTAGGTTAGGTTAGGTTAGGTTGGGTTGGGTTGGGTTGGGCTTGGGTTGGTTTAGGTTTGGGTTAGGTTGGTTTAGGATTGGAATGGGTTTGGTTGGTTTGGGTTGGGATGGGTTGGGTTGGGTTGGGTTGGGTTAGGTTGGATTAGGTTAGGTTACGTTTGGTTAGGTTAGGTTAGTTTAGGTTAGGTTTGGTTGGGTTGGGTTGGGTTAGGTTGGATTAGGTTAGGTTAGGTTAGATTAGGATAGGTTAGGTTAGGTTATGTTAGGTTAGGTGAATTTTAGTTAGTTTTACTTCTTTTCACGAAAAACACTCAGTTTCAGACAAAAACCAATATATTTTACTTATTTTTATCTTCTTTTCACGGAAAACACTTAATTTATTTTCAAAACACTGATTTTCAGTGTTAGAGGTTAGGTTAGGTTAGGTTTGGTTAGGTTAGGTAAAGTTAGGTTAGGTTAGGTTAGGTTAGGTAAGGTTAGGTTAGGTTAGGTTAGGTTTGGTACACTCCCAGGTACACCTCTGACACTCCCAGGTCCGCCTCCGACACTCCCAGGTAAAACTCCGACACTCCCAGGTAAACCTCCAATACTCCTAGGTACACCTCTGACACTCCCAGGTACACCTCTGACACTCCTAGATATTCCTCTGACACTCCCTAGTGCACCTCTGACACTCCCAGGTACACCTCAGACACTCCCTGGTACACCTCTGACACTCCCAGGTACACCTCTTTCACTCCCTGGATTTCCCCTGACACTCCCAGGTACACCTCAGACACTCCCAGGTACACCTCAGACACTCCTAGGTACTCCTCTCACACTATTAGGTACACCTCTCACACTCCCAGGTTCTCCTGTGACACTCCCTGGTAATTCTCTGACACTCCAGGGTACAGGTCAGAGACTCCCAAGTACACCTCTGACATTCCCAGACACACCTCTGACACTCCCAGGTACACCGCTGACACTGCCAGGTACACCTCTGACACTCCATGTACAAATCCGACACTCCCAAGTACACCTTTGACACTTTCAGGTACTCCACTGACACTCCCTGGTACACTCCTGACACTCCCAGGTACACATCTGACATTCCAAGGTACACCTCTGACACTCGCAGGTACACCTCCGACCCTCCCAGGTACACCTCTAACACTCACAGGTACACCTCTGATACTCCCAGGTACACCTCTGACACTCCCAGGTACACCTCTGACACTCCGAGGTACTCCTCTGTCACTCCCTGATACACCTTTAAGACTCCCAGGTACACGTCAGACACTTCTAGGTACACCTCTCACACTCGCAGGTACACCTCAGACACTCCCAGGTAAACCTCTTTCACTCCCTGGTTCTCCCCTAACACTCCCAGGTACACCTCAGACACTCCCAGGTACACCTCAGACTCTCCCAGGTACACCGCTGACACTCCCAGGTACACCTTCGATATTCCCAGTTACACGTCCGATATTCCAAGGTACACCTCAGACACTCCCAGGTACACCTCTTTCACTCCCTGGTTCTCCCCTAACACTCCCACGTACACCTCTGACACTCCTAGGTATTCCTCTGACACTCCCTGGTACACCTCTGACGCTCCCAGGTACACCTCAAACACTCCCCGGTACACCTCAGACACTCCCAGGTACACCTCTTTCACTCCCTGGTTCTCCCCTAACACTCCCAGGTACACCTCAGACACTCCCAGGTAAACCTCAGATACTCCCAGGTACACCGATGACACTCCCTGGTACACCTCAGACACTTCTAGGTGCACCTCTCACACTCGCAGGTACACCTCAGACACTCACAGGTATTCCTCAGACACTCCCAGGTACACCTAAGACACTCCCAGGCACACCTCTGACACTCCCAGGTACACCGCTGACACTGCCAGGTACACCACTGACACTCCATGTACACAGCCGACACTCCCAGGTACACCTCTGACACTCCCATGTACTCCACTGACACTCCCTGGTACACACCCCTGACACTCCAAGGTACACCTCAGACACTCCCAGGTACACCTCAGGCACTCCTAGGCACACCTCTCACACTATTAGGTACAACTCTCACACTCCCAGGTTCTCCTGTGACACTCCCTGGTAAATCTCTGACACTCCCGGGTACAGCTCAGACACTCCCAGGTACAGCTCAGACACTCCCAGGTACACCTCTGTCATTCTCAGACACACCTCTGACACTCCCAGGTACACCGCTGACACTGCCAGGTACACCTCTGACACTCCATGTACACATCCGACACTCCCAGGTACACCTCTGCCCTTTCACTCCCAGGTACACCTCTAACACTCACAGGTACCTCTGACCTCAGGAACACCTCTGACACTCCCAGGTACACCTCCTGACCTCCCAGGTGCACCTCCTGACATTCACAGGTACACCTCCTGAGCACTCCTAGGTACTCCTCTGTCACTACCTGATACACCTCTAACACTCACAGGTACACCTCTGACACTCCTAGGTATTCCTCTGACACTCCCTGGTACACTCTGACACTCCCAGGTACAACTCAGACACTCCCCCTTACACCTCTGACTCTCCCAGGTACATCTCTTTCACTCCCTGGTTCTTCCCTGACACTCCCAGGTACACCTCAGACACTCCCAGGTACACCTGAGACATTCCCAGGTACACCTCTGACACTCCCAGGTACACCTCAGACACTCCTAGGTACACCTCTCACACTCCCAGGTACACCTCTCACTCTCCCAGGTACTCCTGTGACACTGCCTTGTACTTCTCTGACACTCCCAGGTACACCTCAGACACTCCCAGGTACACCCCAGACACTCCGAGGTACACTTGAGACACTCCAAGGCACACCTCTGACATTCCCAGGTACACCGCTGACACTGCCAGGTACACCTCTGACACTCCATGTACACCTCCGACACTCCCTGGTACACCCCAGACACTCACAGGTACTCCTCTGACACTCCCTGGTACACTGACCCTCCCGTTTTTGCCTCTGACACTCCCAGGTACACCTTTGACACTTCAGGTACACCTCAGACACTCCCCAGGTACACCCCAGACCTCCAGGGTACCGCTTCACCTCCCAGGTACACCTCCGACACTCCCAGGTACACCTCTGACCTCCCTGGTACACCTCCGATATTCCCAGGTACACCTCCGATATTCCCAAGTACACCTCCGATACTCCCAGGTACACCTTTGAGACTCCCAGGTACTTCACTGACACTCCCTGGTATACCTATGATTTTCCCAGGTACACCTCTGACACTCCCAGGTCCGCCTCCGACACTCCCAGGTACAACTCCGACACTCCAAGGTAAACCTCCGATACTCCTAGGTACACCTCTGACACTCCTAGGTACACCTCTGACACTCCTAGGTATTCCTCTGACACTCCCTGGTACACCCCTAACACTCCCAGGTACACCTCTGACACTCCCAGGTACACCGCAGACACTCCCAGGTACACCGCAGATACTC
>NW_024751097.1:0-7808 GCF_018991925.1 Homarus americanus
GAGAACAGGCGTGTGAGGCAGTATGTCTGGCCTCACACTTTATTATTCACATTTACGTGGGAGGTATTCAAGCACATTGCGTATTTGGTTCTGTACATGAGAACTGATATAGTTACTAAGTGCAAAAAAGTGGATACAATCTTAATATGTCGGCTATCTTGCCATTAGAAATGAAGTGTTGTGCCATTTCACACACAGTGTGCTTGACCTGTCCCTAAAAGGTTCTATCTTCACACAGTCGAGGACGTAGTGTTCAAGTGTGTGGCCATATGTATGGCCACACACTTTACATTTAGTTTTGTTTACATCTGCTTGAGGAACATACTGCCAGAGGTACTTATATCCTAACCTTAATCTAGCGGTTACAACATCTTGTAGTGATCTTGTTGCTTGCTCCATATACATGTTTCACTTGATACATCTCATCATGGTAAACTATGGATCGACTAGTGCCTGTTTGCACTTGTCTACTTGCGTCAAACTCATCAATAAGTTCTTTCCTAATTACAGTTTTAAGGGTTCTTTTTGACAGACCCAAATTGTATTCAACGGTGTCTTTGTTAGACGCGAGTTTGGCGAGGGCATCAACTCTGTCATGTTTTATGAGGCCTATGTGAGAGGGATCCACAACAGTTTGACCCTGACACCCCGGTCAACAAGGCACGCATATTTGTGTCTGGCTTCAGAGACAATATCGTGACAACCTGAGTCGAGGGTACCAAGGGCAAGTAGTGAGGATAGAGAGTCAGTGATGATGAGACTGTCAGTAACAGTGGTTTCAATGAATTTAATAGCTGTGAGTATGGCAACTAATTCAGTTTGTAGAGTGGATGCCCAGTTGGTAATTCTAACTCCTTTCTCAATTATATTACCGTCAGGTTGAGTCACAACAATAGCACTTCCAGCCCTCCCACAGGCGGTGTTTAGAGATCCATCAGTGTAGATGGTCTGTGTGATATTATCATCAGTCTGTAGAGTGTGTATGTGTTCAAGGGCTCTCAATTTGGCAGTGTGTTGGAGATAAATGCTTTGTATAATTAATTTTTTAGGCGGATACGTCGGTATTGGGATATCGAAGGGAACTGTCCGCCAGGGTGGCAGGAAGCGCTGTTGTGTCTCAACTTTGTACAGGTGGTCTAGTCCAAATATCTTCATATGTGTAGCTGTAGTTTGGATCCATTTAGACTCAGTAGTCCCATGGTTCATACATTCTAGCAATTTTAAGGAAACAATGTTATCAGGATCACCACGCAGAAGCCTCAGGGCTATCATGAGGTTGACTTCAATTATTCTATCTTTAACACTGGGTTATACCTAGTTCTTTCCTCATATTAAGTATTTTGGTGCTCATGGGACATCCTAGGATAATTCTGAGGGCTTTATTTTGCATTTTCTCGAGCTTGTCAACGCCTTTCCCGTCACGAATGACCAGGGCTGGTGCGTGGTAATCTATCAGAGATCTTATATAGCCTAGGTACATTGTTTTAACAATTCTAATATTAGCACCATAGTGCGGGCTGTACCCCGCTACACTTCTAAGAGGTCTCAGTCTGTCAGTACATTGGCGGGTTAGCTGTTGTATGGCAGGTAGGGTACAAGGGACGGAAACACCAAAATATTTAAAAGAAGAAACATAGTCAATAGTGTTGTTACCTATCTTGAACTTGGCGGGGCCGCGTTTGCGGTTACCAGCTTGTTTGTTGAACACCTTAGTTTTGTCAGTGGAGATAATAAGACCGAGGTGTTTACAGGCTGCGTATACATGGTTCAGGGTGGTTTGCATTTCACAATGAGTTTTAGTATGTATAAGAATATCATCAGCATAGCTGATTGAGATATTGCTGGGGTTGTCTGGTATTAAATTTAATAATGCATTCATAAGAACATTGAACAAAGTGGGGCTAAGTACTCCACCTTGAGGGGTACCAAGTTGCATATCTTTAACTTCACTTTTGTAACCCTGAAACAGTGCAGCAGCCCTTCTGTTGGTTAGGTAACCACTTATCCAGTGTAACAGCCTACCTCCTATATCCATTTTGGCTAGTTCGTACAATATCAGTTGCCTATTGGCAATATCAAATGCAACTTTTAGGTCAAGAAATGTGGTGTATCTGTGCCTTTCATCACCATGCACAGTTAGGAATGTGGTGATGCAATTATGTACACCTTTACCATGGGTGAAGCCATTTATGTTAGGAGACATGTGTTCTCTGATTCTATATAAGAGTCTGCCAAGAACCATCCTCTCAAAGGTTTTACACAGGTAGCTGGTTAGTGATATGGGACGAAAGGCATCAGGCTGTCCTGGTTTCGGTATTGGTACAACAATACTGCTGGTCCATCATGTGGGTAGTTGGCCCTCGGCATGACTCATATTGTACAATACCAACAATGGATTGCCTGGCACGCGCCTTAGTAGTCTAATGATGTTGTAGGTGACTCCGTCCTCTCGAGGGGAAGTAGACCTACCCCTGGCGAGGGCGGCGTCAAGCTCCCACTCAGTATATGGAACATCACACTCATCGTGCTGTTTGCCCAGCATAAAGCTAATAAGATTACTTCTCTCTACAGACTTCGCATCAAGGAGTCCCCGAGTCCCAGCTGGTAACATGTCATAGCTCGACACATGAGCCCACTTTGTTATTAGCTCATTCGACTTTTGCAGAGGGTTTGGATGGGAGACGTGTCTTCTGTTTTTACCTCTGATTATGTTTATGTCTTTCCAGGCTTTGCTGAGGGATGTGTGTTGGTTCAGGCTGTTGACATATGTCTCCCATGCATTTTGTCTGAGTTCGTTTACACGTTCCCTGACAGCAGCAAGGGAAGCTTGATACAATTGTAACATTTGAGGTGTTCTAAATTGTCTGTAACCTTTACCCACCCTCCTGACCCTAGCCCTGAGTTTTTTCAGCTCAGGGTCATTATAGCACTGCTGTTGCCTGTTCCCATTATACTGACCACGTTTTCTCCTTTTTTTGGTGGAGGCATTGTTGGTGAAGTATACATAAGTCCTATCTATCAGATCGTCATGGAAACTTTGGTAATTGTCAGGCTTGTAGTCCTTGTACCAGTCATGGATGAAGTCTATGAACTGGCTTTCATGTTCTTGCTTGACTGTGATTCTACGTCTGTTGAGTTTACCACCAGTGGGGGTGTCATTGGCTACATGTATACTAGCTTGGATTGGGCTGTGGTCAGACATAAGATCAGTGACAACATCAGAGCTATGAGTTGTGTATGATAGATTAAAGCCAATACATTTGTCTAGACCCCGCCATAGATGTGTGTTGGTTCATTATTACCTATAATTTGAACATCTTCATATGCGCTGAGAAGTGAGATAAGTCTCCTACCATTGGTGTTAGTGGTGGAGTCACCTAATTTCTTGTGTCTAGTATTCAGGTCACCCATTAGGACAGTGGGCTCAGTGTGTAAAAAGTCTGGGAGATCTGTGTATTGAAGCTAATCTGAGGGAGCATAGGCGTTTAGCACGTTGAGTGTGGAGTTGCCCAGGTGGATAGTGATCCCATGGTACTGAAGGTTGGTAGTCTTTTGGATACAAGAGGTACATGCGGGAGTGACTTCTTAACATACATCAAACATGTGTGAGTAGAACTAGGATCATAATACACATAATTGGGCAGACTGGGTGGGGGCTTACCATTAGGTGTGAGACACTCCTGCAGACACACAATATCGATGTCCTCAGTCACAACTTTGTGGTGTAGGTCAGGATATCGTTTTCTAAGGGATGAGATGTTCCAACTCATCACCTTCACCGCTCTGTATCTTTGCCTGGTATTAACACTGGCCATTATGAAATGTATTTGGAATTTTGTCTGGTATAAACACTGGCCATTATGAAATGTATTTGGAAAGAAGCAAAAGGCACTGTATGATACTGTTCTTTTCTGCGCTGCCTGTCCCTTCGGCAGGCAGTAGGCCAGTTAACCTTTTGGAAACATTTCTGGAGCACGTACGGCTCAACAATTGTTGTATTTCATTGGCAGACAACAACACACTTTGGTTACACTCGACATCACCACCATTTTCTGTTTGTGCTTGTTCATCTTCACTGACCATGTCCACAGAGGCATCAGTAGAACTGTTACCAGTATCACTATTTTCCTCTGCGTGGACACTAGTTCCTGGTGGGTCTTGAGTTTCCACATCTGGTACTGACATCTGAACGTCTTCAGTTTGACTGTAATTTTTCCGAAGTTGCTGCACTGTGTTGGTGGTGTTTTTTTCCTTTAGTGTATCACAGAGGCTCCTAAACATTTCAGTTAGAGCTGTAAACTGAGCTTTGAGTTCTTTAATTTCATTTTTCAAATCATTGATCTCTTCACGATGTGCAGGGAGTGTGTTGGCAGCTACCTGTTGTGTCGGTACGTCGGTGTTGCCCCATGCTGATCTTTCGATGACTGCTGGTGATGATCCTGGAGCTTTGGTGGGGAGGGCAGGCCAGGGGTTGGCCGTAGGGAGTACCCTAGCAGCATTAGTGTTTCTTGAGACCTGCCTGGGTGGCGGGTCTGGGCGCTGAAGGGGTGTAGGAGCTCTAGAACAGTTAGGGTGCCATACAGGAACTCCAACTGTTTTGCAGTTAATACACTTCTGTTGGATGACACCCCCTTGAGCAACTGTATCTCTGCAAACCTGTGTTGCATGTTGCCTTGAGCAGAGACCACACCACGGCTTAGTCGAGGGGCATAACCGGGCCACATGGCCCCAGTGCTATATTAGTGGGTGTGTTAGTGGATGTGTTAGTGGATGTGTTAGTGGATATATTAGTGGATGTGTTAGTGGATATATTAGTGGGTGTGTTAGTGGGTGTGTTAGTGGATATATTAGTGGATGTGTTAGTGGATATATTAGTGGGTGTGTTAGTGGATATATTAGTGGGTGTGTTAGTGGATGTATTAGTGAATATATTAGTGGATGTGTTAGTGGATGTATTAGTGGGTGTGTTAGTGCATATATTAGTGGATGTGTTAGTGGATATATTACTGGGTGTGTTAGTGGATATATTAGAGGGTGTGTTAGTGGATGTATTAGTGGGTGTGTTAGTGGATACATTAGTGGGTGTGTTAGTGGGTGTGATAGTGGAATATGTTAAGTGGATACTTATTAGTGGGTGTGTTAGTGGATGTATTAGTGGGTGTGTTAGTGGATATATTAGTGGGTGTGTTAGTGAGTGTGTTAGTGGGTGTGTTAGTGTATGCATATGTGGGTGTGTTAGTGGATGTATTAGTGGGTGTGTTAGTGCATATATTAGTGGATGTGTTAGTGGATATATTAGTGGGTGTTTTAGTGGATATATTAGAGGGTGTGTTAGTGGATGTATTAGTGGGTGTGTTAGTGGATACATTAGTGGGTGTGTTAGTGGATATATTAGTGGGTGTGTTAGTGGATATATTAGTGGGTGTGTTAGTGGATGTATTAGTGGGTGTGTTAGTGGATGTATTAGTGGGTCTTTTAGTGGATATATTAGTGGGTGTGTTAGTGGATATATTAGTGGATGTGTTAGTGGATGTGTTAGTGGGTGTGTTAGTGGGTGTGTTAGTGGGTGTGTTAGTGTATGTATATGTGGGTGTGTTCATGGATGTACTAGTGGGTGTTTTAGTGGGTGTGTTAGTGGTTATATTAGTGGGTGTGTTAGTGGGTGTGTTAGTGGTTATATTAGTGGTTATATTAGTGGATGTGCGAGTGGATGTATTAGTGGATGTTTGAGTGGATGTATTAATGGGTGTATTAGTGGATATATTAGTGGATATATTAACGGGTGTGTTAGTGGATATATTAGTGGATGTGCGAGTGGATGTATTAGTGGAAACATTAGTGGATGTATCAGTGGATGTATTAATGGGTGTATTAGTGGATATATTATTGGATATATTAGTGGATGTATTAGTGGATATATTATTGAATGTATGAGTGCATGTATTAGTCGGGTGTCTTAGTGGGTGTGTTAGTGGGTGTGTTAGTGGATGTATGAGTGGATGTATTAACGGGTGTGTTAGTGGATGTATTAGTGGATGTATTAACGGGTGTGTTTGTGGATGTAGTAGTGGATGTATTATTGATGTATTAGTGATGTATTAGTGGGTGTGTTAGTGGATGTACTAGTGGGTGTATTATTGATGTATTAGTGATGTATTAGTGGGTGTGTTAGTGGATGTACTAGTGGATGTATTATTGATGTATTAGTGATGTATTAGTGGGTGTGTTAGTGGATGTACTAGTGGATGTATTATTGATGTATTAGTGATGTATTAGTGGGTGTGTTAGTGGATGTACTAGTGGATGTATTATTGATGTGTTAGTGATGTATTAGTGGGTGTGTTAGTGGATGTACTAGTGGTGTATTGGTGGTGTATTAGTGGATGTATTAATTGGATGTGTTAGTGGAAATATTAGTGGGTGTGTTAGTAGGTGTGTTAGTGGATATATTAGTGGGTGTGTTACTGGATATATTATTAGGTGTGTTAGTGGGTGTGTTACTGGATATATTAGTGGATGTGTTAGTGGGTGTATTAGTGAATATATTAGTGGATGTATTAGTGGATGTATTAGTGGGTGTGTTACTGGATATATTAGTGGATGTGTTAGTGGATATATTAGTGGGTGTTTTAGTGGATATATTAGTGGGTGTGTTAGTGGATATATATTGGTGGGTGTGTTAGTGGGTGTGTTAGTGGGTGTGTTAGTGGATATATTAGTGGGTGTGTTAGTGGGTGTGTTAGTGGGTGTGTTAGTATATGTATATGTGCGTGTGTTCATGGATGTACTAGTGGGTGTTTTAGTGGGTGTGTTAGTGGTTATATTAGTGGGTGTGTTAGTGGGTGTGTTAATGGTTATATTAGTGGTTATATTAGTGGATGTGCGAGTGGATGTATTAGTGGAAACATTAGTGGATGTATGAGTGGATGTATTAGTGAATATTTTAGTGGATGTATTAGTGGATGTATTAGTGGGTGTGTTAGTGGATATATTAGTGGATGTGCGAGTGGATGTATTAGTGGAAACATTAGTGGATGTATGAGTGGATGTATTAACGGGTGTATTAGTGGATATATTATTGGATATATTAGTGGATGTAGTAGTGGATATATTATTGAATGTATGAGTGCATGTATTAGTCGTGTGTCTTAGTGGGTGTGTTAGTGGGTGTGTTAGTGGATGTATGAGTGGATGTATTAACGGGTGTGTTAGTGGATGTATTAGTGGATGTATCACGGGTGTGTTTGTGGATGTAGTAGTGGATGTATTATTGATGTATTAGTGATGTATTTGTGGGTGTGTTTGTGGATATATTTGTGGATGTATTAGTGGGTGTATTAGTGGATGTATTAGTGGGTGTGTTAGTGGATATATTAGTGGGTGTGTTAGTGGGTGTGTTACTGGATATATTAGTGGATGTGTTAGTGGATATATTTGTGGGTGTGTTAGTGGATGTATTAGTGGATATATTAGTTGGTGTGTTAGTGGATATATTAGTGGGTGTGTTAGTGGGTGTGTTAGTGGATATATTAGTGGGTGTGTTAGTGAGTGTGTTAGTGGGTGTGTTAGTGTATGTATCTGTGGGTGTGTTCATGGATGTACTAGTGGGTGTTTTAGTGGGTGTGTTGGTGGTTATATTAGTGGGTGTGTTATTGGGTGTGTTAGTGGTTATATTAGTGGTTATATTAGTGGATGTGCGAGTGGATGTACTAGTGGATATATTAGTGGATGTATGAGTGGATGTATTAATGGGTGTATTAGTGGATATATTATTGGATATATTAGTGGATGTATTAGTGGATATATTA
>NW_024751098.1:0-10676 GCF_018991925.1 Homarus americanus
TCCACTGGCCATTATAACGACGCTCGCTGAAAAAGGCGTCAAAGGAAGGTTGCTGGGGTGGATCCAGAACTACCTCACACAGAGAGAAGCAAGAGTACGCTTTCAGGGAGCAACCTCATGCTACAGGGTCCATGAAAACGGAACCCCACAAGGAGGCATCCTCAGTCCAATGCTGTTCAATGTCCTGATGGAAAATCTTGTCAAACTTCCTTTCAGACAAACAGCCAAGCTCCTATGCTATGCAGACGACTTACAGCTTATAGTAAGAGGATCAAACAGACTAGCCAACACGCAACATGCACTCCAACTTATAGAAGAGGAGTGCAACAGACTTGGACTCAAGATAATTCCAGCCAAGTCGAAAGCGATGGCCATCTGCACAGACACACCAGACAAGATGCTCTCCATACAGAACACGCCGGTAGTCTGGACCAACACCCACCAGTGTCTTGGAATCTGGTTTGACCAGAAACTCACTTTCAAGCCGCAACTCGAGCATCTCAGGCACAGGACTAAGAGCAGACACAATATAATGAGGTCGCTCACCAGCACAACCGCAGGAGCAAACCTTCATGTGCTCAAAGCCTACTACACGGCCGCCATCAGATCGCTGGTAGATTACAGTGCTCCAGCACTCATTGGACTGAGAGAAGACCAGATAGCTAAGCTAGAAGTCATCCAAAATAATACTCTCAGCACCATGCTTGGAGCACCCATGTGGACCAGAATTTGCAATTTGCAAATGGAAACTGAACTGCCACCCCTGGCGGTACGAGTCAAGCAGGTGACAGCCGGTTTCCTCGCCAAAATCTGTAGATCAGATAAGCCCACAGCTGCCAAAATTCGAATGAGTGCCTCCTGTTAGATGTTCTGGGTAATAAGTTCTATATACAGGAGAGAACACAAACACCTGTATAGTTTTGTAGGTTCGGTTTACTGGATAAGAGTATGTACACAGAGGTGGGTAGCACTGCTCCCTAGCTAAGGTCCGGGTCAACTACCATAGACGACGTATGGCAAGTGATACATTAGCAGCTTCCATACGTCGCCAGGCACATTAATTAAGCGTGTGGGATATGGTAATAACATTGCCACACGCTGCTAGCTAGGCTGAATAAATATAAATGGAGCACATACATAATATACATACATAGTACATAATCCAGCATACATAATATACATACACCTCCCTCCCCCCTATACGCTCATAGCAAAGTCTTGAGCGGACCTCTTCTTTTGGATCCGTTCTGAGCGTCGAGGGACTTCATCACTGGGAAGGGTATGGGACTCAACACTGGTGGCGGGGCCAGCAGAAGGCATTGTTACGGGGCGGAGAAAACGGCGGTTCCTCCACCACACACGACCACTGGGTAACCGCACCTGGTAGTCCCGTGACCTGCTGAGACCCATGACTACGCCTACTTTGTCCCAACGTAGGGAGGTCGGGTCCTGAACACGGACTTGGGTACCGACACTCAACCTGGGGGGAGAACGGGCGTGGTCGTTGTAGCGGGCGACGACGTCCTGAACACGTTCGGCGGCTCGGCGATCACAATCCTCTGTCTTAGCCTGCCACTCCTTGGAGAAGGATTGAGGGTGAGCAGGGACACAAGAACGAAGGGGGCGTCCATACAAGACCTGGGCAGGGGAGCGTCCGGTGTAGTTAGGTGTGTTGCGGAGTTCAAGAAGACCCCGGTCGAAGGCCTCGCAGTCTATGTTCCCAGAAGGGGCCACCTTAAGGATGAGGTGCTTTAAGGATTTGACAGCAGCCTCAGCGTGGCCGTTGGACTGCGGGTAATGGGGCGATGACAACACATGCCGGACTCCCCATCGGTCAAGGAACGCAGCAAAGTCCCGGCTTGTGAACTGAGGCCCTCCGTCGGTTCGCAGGCATACAGGAACGCCCACGTCACGGAAGTAGTGGCGGAACTTGCTGATGGTGGCGGCAGACGTCGTGTCATTACCGCCCTTGACGACAACCGGCCAACCAGAGAGACGGTCGACGATAACCAGGAAGGACTTTCCTGACACACAGAAAAAGTCGGCCGACACAGACTCAAAGGGGCGGGTGGGGTTGTCGTCACTCATGAAGGGTACCTGCTGCCGGCTGGGTTGTAATACGTGGCGGGGCTTACACACCTGGACAGCATTGGAGATGTCGGGGTCGATGCCAGGCCGGAACACAGTCTGTCGTGCACGTCGTTTGGTGGCCTCAGCTCCACGGTGACTGTCGTGAAGGCGAGCCAAGGCGTGGGGACGTGATGCAGCAGGGACAACTACTGAAGGAGAGGTGTCACTGGCCAGAGGTAGGGGTAGGGCGGCAGCAGGGTAGTTGCTGCTCCCTTCATGCACCCTGTTGGCGTAATTTACCTCGAGAATCGGTGTTGGGAAGTCCTGGGAGATGATGGCCAACTCTTGACAATGTCTGTAGGACAGCAAGGGAGTCGGGACACCATTATGCACGTCAATCCAGGCCTGACACGACCTGTTGCCAAAGGTGACATGTGCATAGAGTGAACCCAGGGCTGGGGCCATCTGTGAACCATCTGCCGTGACGCAGAGGTCCTCGGGAGGCGGTCCTAGATCGTTTGGAGAGAGCCCCAAGCATCGCAAATGCTGGGGACCGATGACTGTAGCATCAGCGCCGGTGTTGGGCAACATCTGAAGACGGGATGACACACCGCCGTAGGTCACGATGACGCTGATGTACTGGGGGGCTTTGGTCCTGGGATGCGAGGAGTACACCCTCCTAAAATGGGTCGGGCTTTGTCCCGGGTCGTCGTGCCTCTGATTTGGCGACTGTGGGCGGCCCTCACTGGTAGAAGGGCGCCGAAGCTTCCGCCGACGCTGTCCCTTGGGTTCGTGGGTAGGGCAACACTTGTCATAGTGGCCCAGACGACCGCACACATTGCACCGTACGTACTTAGCTGGGCACCGCACTGTGAGCGACCAGTGGCCCATACGGTCACAACTGTTGCAGGTAGACTGAGCAGCTGGACATACCTGTGTTCCGTGCTGCTTACCACAGTTGTTACAAAATGAACCGGGCGTGGACGTGGTGGGCGAAGGCGTAGGAGCAGACTTCTTGTCCTTCTTGTACCGGGAAACAGCGCGTACAGCTGTAGGGGGAGCTCGGATGGCAGAGGTGGCACACCTGGCAGCCTCATAGGAGCGACATATCGTCAACACATCCTGAAGAGGAGAGGAAGAGTCGAGGGAGGTGAGGCGTTGGACAAGTTCCTCGTCCTTAACACCCATCAGGATCACCTGCTTCAACTGGGTCTCCTCGCACTGCTGGTGGTGGCCTAAACATATATCTACCTCTTCCGCGGCTCTCTTAAGACGTACATAAAAAGCGTCAAAAGACTCACCCTCCATCTGTCTGCAGCTAAACAATTCCCTCCTGCGCAGAGCTTCATTCTGCTGTCCTTTGATGTGCCGTTGTAGAATGTCCAGTACCTCCTCTACAGACAGCGAAGAGGTTGGGGGTACCTGCAACGTATGTTCTAAGACACGCTGAACTTCCAAGGACAGGCACATACGCAGCTGGATGAGTTGTTTAGGCAGTGACAAACTCTGGAGATCCACCATTGTAGCATAATCAGCCCACCGCCGCCGCCATTCGCGAAAAGTCTGGAAATTTACATCAGGCTCCAAGATGGGCGGCGTTTGAGCTGCTGCTTTAGGTGGGGCTGGGGGGCGTGAAGGAAGCATGGATGAGGTATCTGAACCATTCAGTACCGAGGCAGTGTTAGAGCCAGGGGCTTGGTTAACAGTGAGGCGAGATATCAAGGCTTCAAACCGTGCACTGTCTTCCATTCTCCGTTGGTGGTCTCGTTCTGCCTCTGCTTGCCTTCTGTGCTCATCCGCCAAACGTCTGTGAGCTTCATCCTCGCGTCTCTCATCTCTCATAAACTTCATTAAGGCAATTATCTCTGGAGATAACGCTGAATGTTGAGGTGAAGGGCTGCGCGATGTTGTGGGAGCTGGGCCGGCCTGGTCATCCATCTCTGGGGGACTATCATCCGCTTGACTCATCCAGGCGCTGGGTCCACGGCTACGTAAGGCATGAGACATAACTACTTTATCTGTGTACTGTGTCTTAAATCAGTGTTGACCGGTCAGCCCGTCGTATCAACAAGATTTCAGACAAAAAAATTTAATTCAATACACAGATAAGTAGGTTATATATATAAAATATATATAATGAAGCCGCGCGGTCAGCAAGTGTATGTGTGTGTGTCCCAGGCAGGCAGAGCGTTTCGCCCCAGCTGTGAGGGGGGGTGGAGGCGGCGCTGTGAGGGAGGGGGGTGGAGATAGGAGTAGCTCAGTCGCTCTCTGTAAACGGTCAGAGGAGGGTGCGCTGAGCTCTACACCCCACAAATGCCCAGAACATGCCGTATACCTTGGAAATCCGTTCGAACAAGGTCACACATGAATGGCACGAAACACACAATGCACTAAACACTTCACAGAAAATCACCGTCACTGACACTGCTCAAAGTTGCGAAATTCTTCGAGGGATGACGCGGGGTTGACCCAAGGCGGGGATCCATCAGCCGGCTTTCCACAAACTTGCACTAATCACTCGTAATAATCCAGTAAAACTACGCACTGCGCCATGTTAGATGTTCTGGGTAATAAGTTCTATATACAGGAGAGAACACAAACACCTGTATAGTTTTGTAGGTTCGGTTTACTGGATAAGAGTATGTACACAGAGGTGGGTAGCACTGCTCCCTAGCTAAGGTCCGGGTTAACTACCATAGACGACGTATGGCAAGTGATACATTAGCAGCTTCCATACGTCGCCAGGCACATTAATTAAGCGTGTGGGATATGGTAATAACATTGCCACACGCTGCTAGCTAGGCTGAATAAATATAAATGGAGATTACAGAATGAAAAAGGCAAGTTTACAACCAAGACACACGAGACAATGGTTACGTAGTTCCTCCACCATGGAGCCCTCCACCAGCCACATTCAAAATTACCGACCTAGGTGATAGCAAAGCCAACCTCCAGAAGGAAGACCTCAAAAAAATAACTCTGGAAGCCATAGCCACCGAGACACCGACTGATGCAGCATCATACTTCACAGACGGCTCGGTGGATCCAAAGCATCATACATCCGGAGCGGCCTTCTACACCCAAGGTCAGACCCTCCGATGGAGACTTTCTAATGACTGCTCCACCCTACAAACAGAGCTGGTAGCAATCTCAAAGGCCCTACAACACGCTGCAACACAACACAACAAGTCCATCATAATTCACACGGACTCGACATCGGCATGCAGGCGCTGCAACACAGTCAACCAAGAGACAACGTCCACATCATAACCTCGATCCTCGCACAGCTACAGGAATTCCAAAGACAAAACCGCCCAGTCGTCTTACACTGGATTCCCAGTCATGTAGGGATCGGGGGAAATGACGTGGCAGACGAAGCAGCCAAGGCAGCCATACGTTCAAGTAGCGTACACATTCAAGTTCCAGCAAGTGTGCAACAGATCAAGAATCACCTTAGAAAGACTAGCAAGCTCCACATCCAAAAGAGCTTCCTTCACGCATTCAACGCTGGTTCCCAATCAGCCAAATGGTACCTGGCGGCTACAAAAGGGGAACCACCTTTCGCTGACAAGAAAACACCAAGACAAACCCAAGTTAGCCTTCATCGACTACAACTAGGGTACAAGTGCTCCTGGCAGATGATCGGAAATGACGTCATGGAATGCACCTACTGTCAGGAGCCAGCAGCCAACCCACTTCAACACAATCTCCTCGACTGCGAAGTCACACAAAGCCTCCGAAACAGAACTCAAAACTCCCAAGAAGCACACACAACACCAGCGGCCACTCTAACCCGAAAGGCCCAAACAAACCACATTCACCACCTTCTCCGGGTCATCACACGATACCCACCACCCAGATAGCTTAGAAAGTATCCTCTCCCAGCAAGTGCGGACCCCAGTTCGGGGGGCGCGCCACTCCGAAACTGACCACGTCCAAGAGTGGGGGTTGGTGGTAAGCGTCCACTGATCGGGGGTCCGCTCACACTTGCAACCCGCAGTATCCTTTCATATCTGCAGGTAGGACAACCTACAATCCCAATCCGGTCTGGCTGCTCCAGGAGCTCCAGCCGGAACCACCAAACGGGCCGCCTATAGGCAAAGGCCCGTGTCGGACTACGGTCCGACAATCTCAACAACAACAACAGCCAGGGAGACCATTCTACACTCGGCTACCGGACCAGCAACATCTCTCACAGCTCCTCACCATCCATCTTCCTCGGAAACCTCCTCGCCCTACAGGACCTCTGAGCAAGCTTCTCCACTTAGTCACTCCTAAGCACTGCGCTATACAACAATATATATACAAAAAGCGCATTGTGAGTTTCTATTCTCCCTCATTCCTGAGTGTGAGATATCTACATGTACGGACGTTTGTGTGCCCATACTAAGATAATTGACAACTGGCCACATACAGTATGCTACAATTGATGACCCCTGGAGCCGTGAATACCACACTCCTCTCTGCTGCCTTACTCCTGGAGCTGAGAAGATCGTCCTGCCTGCTGCTAGCCTTGGCGAACCGCCTTACCTGCACCACTCGCTACCCCACTACTCCACAACGACACCATCTCACGACCGTAAGGTTTATAACGCATTAGTCTGTTCTCCCCACTGGCGGTGTGAGTGACCCACATCACAGCTGGAGAGCAACTATTGTGCGATATTCCAAACGTGGTTTGAGCTCTTTTGCCTATTCTCCTATTTTTCTTTTGCTTTTTTAGTTCTGGCCTAAGGACCTGCACCCTAAAAAGTGTATTCGTCCCGAAGTTCCCCTGCAACTGTTCACCTCCCTCCCAGGAGATTGTGAACATGGAAGGGGGTCGGAACAAGCACCCAACCCTCATCCTTCCCTAATAGGTGTGACATACTCCCGCAAGAATGGACGGACGGATCTCTCTACCGACCTTCAACCACAACGTAGAGGACTGGTTAGTTCATGTGGAAGCAGCCCTCATCGGCTCTACAGCTACAGACGGGCACAAGTACGGCGCCCTGCTCTGTTCCTTGCCCACTGAAGTCGCCACACAAATCTCACAGACCATCTCCAACCCTCCAGAGACCAACAAATTCGCCACTCTGCGGGATGCCTTAAAAACGCATTACCAACGGACCCGCCCCAGTCTCCTACAGAACCTATCTTCTATCTCCCTTGGAAACTCAACTCTGGGATTTCTCTGGGAAGAGATGTGCAGGTTGAACTCCCGGTACATAGACAGACTTCCTGACTCTATACTGCGCCAGCTTCACGCACAAAAGCTACTCACACAAGTACGCAACATCCTGTCCGCAGTAGATTATTCCACGACACCAGAACTGTATGCAACCGCGGCAGACAGAATTTTCAACGAGTGCGCTGTTGCGCCCCTTGCCACCACTGACAACCCCACGGTCACACCAGTACCTACCACTGAACTTGTAAGCCGGGTCAACACCCCTCAGCCGAGCAATACCTCACAAGACATCAGGGACCTGTTGCAAACTTTGAACTGCAGGATGGACACCATTGAGCAGTTCTGCTCCTCCATACCTGCTACTGTGCCAGTTCCTGACTCACACACCACGCCCTACAAGTTCCGACGCACAGCAGCCAGCCCCCAGAACAACAAATATACCCTCTGCTGGTATCACCGGACTTTCGGCCCCAATGCTCAAAACTGTGAGCCCCGCTGCACCTACTCGGGAAACGGCAACACCGGAGGCTGGTAGACGCCTCAGCCCCCGTCCCTTCAGGCGTCTCATTACTGCACGTCACCGACCACACCTCCGGCAAGAAGTTCCTTGTCGACACAGGTTCATCGGTCAGCATCATCCTTCCCTCACTACAAGACACGTTAAAGCAACCCTCTTATGACCTGTTCGCCGCCAACGGTACCCCCATCGCCTCCTACGGCATATGCACCCTCGCCTTAGACCTCGGTGTGCCCAATACTCTGCGTTGGTTATTCGTGATCGCAGACGTGTCTCAACCCATCCTTGGTTTCGACTTCCTCACTTTCCACAAGCTCGGCGTCGACCCAAGCCATCTATGCCTCATCCATGAGCCTACAGCACGCAAGATCCAGGGTTCTCGTGCCAGACACACCTACACTATCACCTGTCTTGCGCCTTCCAACGAGTTCTCCTCCCTGCTCGACGAATCCAAGGAGCTTTTCTCACCCCGAGTCTCTCTACCCCCACCACCTACGTCGGGAATTTTCCACCACATCGAAACCAAAGGACCACCAGTCTTTTCACGCCCTCGCCGCCTGCGTCCTGAGCTCCTGAACACAGCCAAAGCAGAATTCAACAAACTACTGCAAGACGGCATCATTAGTCCTTCAAGGAGTCCCTGGGTATCGCCTCTTCACATGGTTCCTAAGCAAACACCTGGCGAGTGGAGGGTGTGTGGCGACTACAAAGCCCTGAATCTCGTCACCAAACCTGACAGGTACCCTATTCCGCAGCCCAGGACTTCCACCACAAACTTCATGACAAGACTATCTTCTCGAAGATCGACTTGGAGCGTGCCTTCCACCAGATCCCAGTAGCCCCTGCAGATACCCAGAAGACAGCCATCACCACTCCGTTTGGACTCTTCGAGTACACTTTCATGAGTTTTGGCCTACGCAATGCAGCACAGACTTTCCAGAGGTACATGGACCATATGCTTCGCGACCTCGATTTTGTCACCGTCTACATTGACGACATCCTCGTCGCATAATCGACGCCTGCTGAGCACCACCACTACCTACAACTCCTTCTCCAACGCCTGCAGAACAACAACATGAAAGTTCATCCTGCTAAGTGCGTTTTTGGAACCTCTGCCATCGATTTCCTCGGTCACAGAGTCTCGCCCAGTGGCATACAACCCCTACCACAGAAGATAACTATGATTAGGGAGTTCCCCAAACCTGAAACGGCGAAGAAACTCTGAGAATTCCTGGGTTTAGTCAACTACTACCACCGCTTCATTGACAAAGCTGCCACCGTCCTAGCCCCCCTACACGACCTCCTCAAAGAAGTCTCACAAGCCTCTCGTGTGGACTCAAGAGGCTGTTACGGCATTCACCACTATCAAACAGCACATTACACGCCTCACCCTCCTGGCCCATCCCGCACCTAACGCCCGGACCACTACGCGAACGCTAACCTGCTGCGGTGAACCGTGCGCTTGCTGGGAATCAACGGAGATACCGTTCTTTCTTCTCTGCTTGGCTGGCGCCACCAACTCTGGGCTTTGATCTAAGAACTCTGACGCCGTCCAGCTTATTTCCAGCGCTATCAGAACGTCCGGTTCCGCCATCTTCTGATCACAAACCTTGTGCGGCTTCCGGTCTTACACCTCGTGTCGCCGCCAGCTTCTCTCCGGGGTTGCTCGGCGTCCAACACATTAAAGGCAGCCACAACGAGATCGCCGACGCCCTCTCTCGTTGTATATCCAACATTATTCCCTCATCTCCACCCATTGATTATGGGCAGCTAGCCGCTGCTCAAGAGAACGACGAAGACCTGGCAGCATACAAGACATCCCCCTCAGACCTCACACTCCAAGAACTCCCTGTTCCTGGCACGAAAATAAAATTGTGGTGCGACGTATCCTGTGGGCGGCCTAGACCGTTCGTGCCTCACTTCCACCGCCGCACTGTTTTCGACCGCATCCATGGCCTCAGCCACCCGGGGGTGCGGGCCTCCCAGCACCTCCTCACGCAACGTGTAGTCTGGCCCGGCATCAAGTCTGATACTAAGAAATGGGCTGCCCAGTGCCTGGCCTGCCAGTCCTCCAAAATACATCGTCACATACGGGCCCCCTTAGGAACCTTCCCTATTCCCAAAGGACGTTTTCAATTAGTACACCTCGACATCGTGGGACCTCTTCCATCATCCTACGATAGCACCTACATCTTCACCTGCATCGACCGTTTCACCAAGTGGACAGAAGCCATTCCCATGCCCAATGCTACAGCAGAGACTACAGTCCGCACCGTCATGTCCAGTTGGGTTTCCCGTTTTGGCCGCCATCACTGACCGAGGCGGTTTGCGGTCACAACTCTGGCGCTGTCTCGGTTCCTAAAACGCGTCTGGGCGCAATGCACTACGCGCTCCTTGCCCTCAAATAGCGGCGGTAAAACAGTTTCACCGGCATTTCGGAAGGCTTGCGCCTCAAGGCACGGCAACGCCTGGCTGGACTGATGCGCTTCCCTTAGTGCTCCTCGGCATCCGTGCGTCACACAAGGAGGATATGGACTGTAGCCCAGCAGATCTTACACTAGGCGAGCCCCTTCGGCTACCCGGGGATTTCTCACTTCCTCCTGATCCCAACCAAACCACTCCAGCCGTTCGTCACGACTTACTCCAAAAGCTACGACAAGCAGTTTCTGCATTCAGAACTACTGCTCCACGCCAGCCTACTCGGCGCCCTGAACACATCCCTCCTGCACTACTCACAGCCGAGTATGTTTTCGTCAGGCATGATGCTCACCGCAACCCATTACAACGCCCCTACGATGGACCCTTCCAGGTGGTTACCCGTTCAGCAAAGTTCCTGACAATTATCCGGAATGGCAGACATGACACCGTCAGCATAGACCGAGTCAAACCGGCCGCCTTACCCGTCGGGCCCCCAGC
>NW_024751099.1:0-8175 GCF_018991925.1 Homarus americanus
TCTAATGTATTGGAAATGTAACCTCTGAAAACTGTTCCCTTGTATAACGCTTCAGAGTGGCTTCTCAACTATTCTGTTAAAACTAATGTGTTCTACTTTCTTTATTCTTTAATCTTTTTTATTTTTTTAATTTTTTTTTTATTGGTGTTTGGATAACTTCCTCGCCACTGTGTTGACTTAATTCCTCCACTATGTGTCGGCAACTAATGTGTAGTTAAAAATAAAAAATATCGAAATCCTTTTAGTCACCGTATAAAAGTTACAAGCAGATGAGCGGAGATCCTGCAATACCTACAGTGGGTGACTGGATCTAGGGCCGCCACCTACCATTGCGTCTCCCGGGCCATCCTCTCTTTTCCTGCCTGTCTGAGACGTTCTAGAAATGGTGGTACTTGTTCAGATGGAAGTCTTCTTAAAGCTAGTAAAGTACACGGGGAGGTATATAGGCCAGGGGCGACTCACTTCCTAACAGAACTAACCCTCTGACCTATACACACACACACACACACACACACACACACGCACGCATCCTCAACCTGCTACTGTATTGGAGGAAATTCTGCTGCCGTTTTAAATGTGCCAGTGGATGTTTACCCTTATTCTTCTTATATACTGGAGATAATAGGGAAAAACACCTCCTGTATTAGGAGAGAATACCACTAACGAGAGACCCAGGGGTAGAAGGAAGAAGCAAGATGTTGGAAGGGTTTCGTTTTGATGAGAAAGTTGATTAACGATCTTGACAAACGAGTAGTGTTTCTACACTTGAGTGAGTCTGTCTTTACTGATGAGAAATTAATGTATTATATTTGTATTTTCTTACGTGGTTGTAAAACTTCCCCCTCTGTGCTTCATTTATCATTCATTAAGAAAGGCGTCTCTTGCCACTGTGTGCTATTTACTACCGAGGATGAGTTCTGAGACATGAAATTGTACATTAATTTTTATCGTATTCCCATGTCTGTTACAAACGTGTATACTTAACTAAGACACTTTTTTTCCTGAGAAAAACCTGGCAGAAGCGACAAGAGTAACGGAAGAATGACTGGTTAACTGAAGCCTGACATACTGTACACCTTGTCGGAGAGAAGAATATTAACTTAAGAGATATATAGCTTTACCTGGAACCAGTTAAATTAAGTTCAAGATTTATGTCATAAGTGGACAAGGGAGGAAGATGTTTACGATATCTATAAAGGTGAGGCGGAGGGGTAGAAGATGAGATGAAGAAATATGTGTGTTCAGCCAAGTGTGGGATGACATCTGGTTTGTATTCCTTGTGGTGAAAAGAAAAAAAAATATAATGTAAGTGTTAACAAGGAAGACGAACATTTATCTCAGGCTAATAGCGGTGTAAAGGAGGAACAGGTGGAGATGTGGATAACAAGGGAAGTGAGGTAGTGAAGGGGGGACAGGTGGAGATATGGATAACAAGGTAAATTAGTTAGTAAAGGAGGAACAGGAGATGTGGATAACAAGGGAAGTGAGGCAGTGAAGAAAAATGCATCTTGTAAAGTTATGGCAATAGAGGACAAACGAAGGACAAAAGTAAGAACAAAAGCTAAAAATATGAACAAATGATAAAGGAAGGAACAAATAATAAAAGGAACACAGTCTAAAGAAAGGAACTCAGGATAAAGGAAGGAACACAGGATGAAGAAAGAAACGCATAATAGAGGAACAAAGGATAAAGGAAGGAACAAAGGATAAAGGGAGGAATAAAGGTAAATGAAGAATAATTAATAAAAGGAGGAACAAAGAATAAGGAAAAAACAAAACAAATTAACAAAAGAAAGAACAAAAACTATCCTCACAGATGGAGACGATAAACAGAATTATGGAGAAACAAAAAGACAGTATGAAATGACAAATAAGAGGAAGAAAATAATGAGAAACCAAATTATTAAGGTAATATAGTGGTATTGGAAGTGATGGATCACCAGTATAAACACGAGAAAATAGTCTAAATAGGAAAACATAAGAGAAACAAAATTAATATAAGTAAAGTATAGATTAATATAATAGATGAGATAAGCGTTAGTCGTGGTTAGGTTAGGTTAGGTTAGGTTAGGTTAGGTTAGGTTAGGTTAGGTTAGATTAAATTTGGTTCAGCGTGAAGTTTAATAAATTGTCTGCAGTTCTCTGGTGAATAACATAACCTAATGTATCCTAACCTACATACTTTTTGACTGCCACTCTTCTCTCCTCCTCATCCTTACTGCAGAGCATTGTCTGCAGAACTGCCTCGGGATGAGCATACCAGGAAGATCTTCTCACAGTCTGCTCCACAATCTGAACAACCTTCCTTGGCTGACTCCTCAGGAGCTCAAGCTGGAAGAGAACATGCCTCGGACCTTCGGAGAACGATGACTTGATCTTGGTGTTGAACCAATTTGGCAAGTAGACACTCACGATGAATTGGACAATAAGTCTCAGGTTGTGAAGCTGGTTCCCTTTCAGTTTATGATGAGCGACCCAAATTCTGCAGAACCTGAGAGCCGTTGTGAACCACCTAGAATGTGAGACTGGACCTATCTGCAGGTAAGCAAGTCTATCAGGCATGACCCCAGTTTTGATGGTACTCCAAATCATGTAACTATAGTACTGGTCAGTACTCAGGTCGTCAATGACAGTATGTAAGCTCAACGAGTGGAGTGCCAACTGTGATTTTTCAAAGCTTCCGGATTTATTTCTAACTCAGTGGCAGAGATCCAGCATCTTTGCCAAGAGTGACCAGACCATCTGTTGTTTGAAAAGAGTCTTGCCATCCAGCTCCTGGATCAGATGTCTGAGTGGCAACTCGTTGGTGTGGAGGTCACAAACAATCCAGACCAGCTTCCTCCCAATCTTCCGCTCTATCCACTGTATGACCCCCCCTTGCCACCCTGTGTTCATGTTGGTGCTGTCCCCTCCAATGGCCTCCAGGGTCTGGTCTACGTTCCTCTCTCTGAGCCAGTTCACAATGTTATCTGCCACTATCTCAGCTGGTTTCCTGACGTCATCTTTCTCTGGAGTGAAATGCCACAAATACTTCCCTCCTGGTTCACTGCAGCAGGAGTAGTGTTCCTCCTTCACCATGGCAGGGAACAACTTGTCAGAATCTCCAACTTTCATGAACACTTTAGTGTCATCCCTTCTCCCATCAAAGAACAAACAATTGATTCCATTTTCTCTTATCCCCTTATCAAACTCCTCTTCTAGGTTACTGACAAGTTTCTCCTGAGCTCTCCTTACTTTGTTATGATCTATCACCAGGTCATCATCAGGTGTTATCAAACCACTGTCAACCCAGGCAGCTGTTGCTATCTCTGCAGTTTCTCTGAGACCAGTGTGGTGTCGCATGCTGGCCAGAGCTATGCTCGGGATATCTTTCCTATTTCGAATCTTATGCCTGAAAGTTTGGGGATCATTATTTTCGGGTTAGGACAGTCACCATTCTCCTGGTCAGCACTGGATCAGCTATGGGGAAGTCATTAAACCTGAATCAGCTTGACTCCAATCATCGGCCTTTTTTACCTCACCCTGCCTTCTCGCAAGCTCCCTTTTTTTCTCGGCAACTCTTTCTCCTCTTCTGTCTCTCTGTGGCAGCCTCCTGTCTCTTGGACTCCGGAATATCTTGGCTAGAAATCATGAGAGCCCTTATACTGCCAGTCTTCTCTCTCTGTGCTTTGACAAATGCCAGTTCGATCACAGGAATCTTCAGTTCACGCTTGCAAATACAGGAGATGTAGGCCTCGGATTTACAGTCACGATCGCATCCAAACTCAGGACAGAGAACAATTGGGCACTTGCAAGTAATTATGTCAAATAACTGGTCCAGTTGCTTGGCAAAGCTGTCCTTAACTGCATGTTTTCCTCTCCCAAGAGAGATATCTCTTGCGTTTTCCCAACTGGCTAGCAGTCTCTCACTAATCTTCTTCTGACTTGTTATGACTGGAGGCTTGAACTGAGCGTTAGCCATAGTGTACTGTGCCAAGACAGCTTTGGTCATATCACTGGCAATGTCTTTTGTTTGTGTAAGTTCTTTTGGTCTTTCACTGATTTGCCTGATTAAAACACCGTATCTCAAAGCATCTCTCAATGTAGGCAACCTGACTTCAGGAGCTTCTCCCAGACCCAAGATATAGGGACTGAGATGGCTGATTTTGGTTCCTCGTCCTGACACAAGCAGCCATCATCGCAAATATTATCAACTTATAGCATCAGAATCTGAAACAGAAAAAATATTGTTAGTTGGGTTGTTAAAGAATGAAGTCAGAAAGCAATGTTCACTATTTAATTGTATGCACTAATGCAGCTAGATGTTAGATTTCTTGATAAATTTCACGCTAAAATTTACCTAGCAAAAGGTTGCAAAATATTGAAACTGAAATTATTTTCTGTTTATATACACTAAAATCTACCAAAAAAGTGATGGGCCATTAGTTTTAGCTGATCTTCCCTCCTATGACACTGTTACAACTGTCAGCACTGGGGCCATGTGGCCCGGTTATCCCCCTCGACTAAGCCGTGGTGTGTTCTCTGCTCAAGACAACATGCAACACAGGTTTGCAGAGATACAGTTGCTCAAGGGGGTGTCATCCAACAGAAGTGTATTAACTGCAAAACAGTTGGAGTTCCTGTATGGCACCCTGACTGTTCTAGAGCTCCTACACCCCTTCAGCGCCCAGACCCGCCACCCAGGCAGGCCTCAAGAAACACTAATGCTGCTAGGGTACTCCCTACGGCCAACCCTTGGCCCGCCCTCCCCACCAAAGCTCCAGGATCATCACAAGCAGTCATCGAAAAATCAGTATGGGGCAACACAGACGTACCGACACAACAGGTAGCTGCCAACACACTCCGTGAACACGCACAACGTGAAGAGATCAATGATTTGAAAAATGAAATTAAAGAACTCAAAGCTCAGTTTACAGCTCAAACTGAAATGTTAAGGAGCCTCTGTGATACACTAAAGGGAAAAAACACCACAGACACAGTGCAGCAGCTACGGAAAAATTACAGTCAAACTGAAGACATTCAGATGTCAGTACCAGATGTGGAAACTCAAGACCCACCAGGAACTAGTGTCCACGCAGAGGAAAATAGTGATACTGGTAACAGTTCTACTGATGCCTCTGTGGACATGGTCAGTGAAGATGAACAAGCACAAACAGAAAATGGTGGTGATGTCGAGTGTAACCAAAGTGTGTTGTTGTCTGCCACTGAAATACAACAATTGCTGAGCCGTACATGCTCCAGAAATGTTTCAAAAAGGCTAACTGGCCTACTGCCTGCCGAAGGGACAGGCAGCGCAGAAAAGAACAGTATCATACAATGCCTTTTGCTTCTTTCCAAATACATTTCATAATGGCCAGTGTTAATACCAGGCAAAGATACAGAGCGGTGAAGGTGATGAGTTGGAACATCTCATCCCTTAGAAAACGATACCCTGACCTACACCACAAAGTTGTGACTGAGGACATCGATATTGTGTGTCTGCAGGAGTGTCTCACACCTAATGGTAAGCCTCCACCCAGTCTGCCCAATTATGTGTATTATGATCCTAGTTCTACTCACACATGTTTGATGTATGTTAAGAAGTCACTCCCGCATGTACCTCTTGTATCCAAAAAGACTACCAACCTTCAGTACCATGGGCAACTCCACACTCAACGTGCTAAACGCCTATGCTCCCTCAGATCAGCTTCAGTACACAGATCTCCCAGACTTTTTACACACTGAGCCCACTGTCCTGATGGGTGACCTGAATACTAGACACAAGAAATTAGGTGACTCCACCACTAACACCAATGGTTGGAGACTTATCTCACTTCTCAGCGCATATGAAGATGTTCAAATTATAGGTAATAATGAACCAACACACATCAATGGCGGGGGTCTAGACAAATGTATTGGCTTTAATCTATCATACACAACTCATAGCTCTGATGTTGTCACTGATCTTATGTCTGACCACAGCCCAATCCAAGCTAGTATACATGTAGCCAATGACACCCCCAATGGTGGTAAACTCAACAGACGTAGAATCACAGTCAAGCAAGAGCATGAAAGCCAGTTCATAGACTTCATCCATGACTGGTACAAGGACTACAAGCCTGACAACTGCCAAAGTTTCCATGACGATCTGATAGATAGGACTTATGCATACTTCACCAACAATGCCTCCACCAAAAAAAGGAAAAAATGTGGTCAGCATAATGGGAACAGGCAACAGCAGTGCTATAATGACCCTGAGCTAAAAAAACTCAGGGCTAGGGTCAGGAGGGTGGGTAAGGGTTACAGACAAATTAGAACACCTCAAATGTTACAATTGTATCAAGTTTCCCTTGCTGCTGTCAGGGAACGTGTAAACGAACTCAGACAAAATGCATGGGAGACATATGTCAACAGCCTGAACCAACACACATCCCTCAGCAAAGCCTGGACAGACATAAACATAATCAGAGGTAAAAACAGTAGACACGTCTCCCATCCAAACCCTCTGCAAAAGTCGAATGAGATAATAACAAAGTGGGCTCATGTGTCCAGCTATGACATGTTACCAGCTGGGACTCGGGGACTCCTTGATGCCAAGTCTGTAGAGAGAAGTAATCTTATTAGCTTTATGCTTCCATTCTGTGAGTTGACCCTCGCCAGGGGTTCTACTTGGCTGTCACCTTCTTCTACTCGCGTCCTCTTGTCATCCGTCCCACATCATTATTGTTGTCCTGTGATCATAACCCACTTGGTGCTTAGAGGTGGTTCTTGGCAGCTCTACTTTTTCTTCCCCATGTGGGTGACTAATTGTCACCTTCCTAAATGTGCTCTCACCTTCTTGACCCATTTGATATTGCCAATGGCAGAGTTGTACGAGCTCCCTGTACCTTTGGTTCCTCCTCTAATTTCTTGGTACCTCTCTCTTTGTTCAATCTCTTATTAAATTTAATACCTCCAATCTAGCTATAATTACTTATCAAATGCATAACGCGTGGAGAAACTCCAACCTAAGGAATCCTTGTAGCAGAATAGACCTGCTCTATCCTCACTACTATGCCCCATGCTATTAAGATCTCACTGGTCAGTGACGGGACGTCAAGCAAAAATTATGCCCTCACCTACTCCCATCACTTGTTGCCTTTAGATGAAGAAGTCCATGACAGGCTTGCGTGGTGGTGTCATATGCGTGTATGAACCATTACTGAGTTGGACCGGACACCACCACCTGTACAAAGGTCCTGCCAAAGTTCTGATTGTGGATCTCCCTCTCACATAGGCCTCACCTAAAACATGACAGTCTAGTTGATGCCCTCGCCAACTCACTCTCATTGCCACTGTCTACACTCAATCACTGACTCTCTATCCTCACTACTTGCCCTTGGTACCCTCGACTCAGGTTGTCACGCTCTTGCCTCTGATGTCAAGGTCAAACTGTTGTGGATCCCCTCTCACATAGGCCTCATAAAACATGACAGAGTTGATGCCCTCGCCAAACTCGCGTCTAACAAAGACACCGTTGAATACAATTTGGGTCTGTCAAAAAGAACCCTTAAAACTGTAATTAGGAAAGAACTTATTGATGAGTTTGACGCAAGTAGACAAGTGCAAACAGGCACTAGTCGATCCATAGGTTACCATGATGAGATGTATCAAGTGAAACATGTATATGGAGCAAGTAACAAGATCACTAGATTACAAGATGTTGTAACCGCTAGATTAAGGTTAGGATATAAGTACCTTTGGCAGTATGTTCCTCAAGCAGATGTAAACAAAACTAAATGTAAAGTGTGTGTGGCCATACATATGGCCACACACTTGAACACTACGTCCTCGACTGTGTGAAGATAGAACCTTTTAGGGACAGGTCCAAGCACACTGTGTGTGAAATGGCACAACACTTCATCTCTAATGGCAAGATAGCCGACATATTAAGATTGTATCCGCTTTTTTGCACTTAGTAACTATATCAATTCTCATGTACAGAACCAAATGCGCAATGTGCTTGAATACCTCTCACGTAAATGTGAATAACAAAGTGTGAGGCCAGACATACTGCCTCACACGCCTCTACTCACGCATTTGTGAATAAGTTACCCTTTATGTATAGAACTAAACAAATAATGTAAATGAAATACTGTGTAACATTCAGTGCCATAATATCCTGACAACGGGGGTTAATTATTAAGACCCTTTGTA
>NW_024751100.1:0-5279 GCF_018991925.1 Homarus americanus
TATAACAAAGTCCCCTGATCGAGTATAACAAAGGCTTCTGATCGATTATAACAAAGTACCCTGGTCGAGTATAACAAAGGCCCCTCATCGAGTATAACAAAGCCCCCTAATCGAGTATAACAGAGCCCCCTGATCGAGTATAACAAAGCCCCCTGATCGAGTATAACAAAGGACCCTGTTCGAGTATAACAAAGGCCCCTGATCGAGTATACCAAAGGCCCCTGATCGAGTATAACAAAGTCCCCCTGATCGAGTATAACAAAGGCCCCTTATCGAGTAAAACAAAGACCCCTGATCGAGTATAACAAAGTCCCCTGATCAAGTATATCAAAGTCCCCGGATCGAGTATAACAACGTCCCTTGATAGAGTATAACAAAGCCCCCTGATGGAGTATAGCAAAGTCCCCTGATCGAGTATATTAAAGTCCCCTGATCGAGTATAACAAAGTCCACTGATCAAGTATAAAAAGATCCCTCATCGAGTATAAGAAAGTCTCTGAACAAAGTTAACAGTCCTTGATCGGAAATTATAACAGGCCCCTGATCCAGGTATAACAAAGGCCCCTGATGAGTATGCAAGGCCCCTCATCGAGTATAACAAAGTCCTTGATCGAGTATAACAAAGGCCCTTATCCAAGTAAACCAAGGGCCCTGATCCGGGTATAACAAAAGTCCCTGATGATCGAGTATCATCAAAGTCCCTGATCCAGGTATAACAACGTCCCTGATAGGAAATTATAACAAAGCCCCTGATCAGGTACAGCAAAAGTCCCTGATTGAGTATATTAAGTCCCCTGATCCGGAGTATAACAAAGTCCACTGATCCAAGTATAAAAGATCCTCATCGAGTATAACAAAGGCCCTGATCAGGTATAACAAAAGTCCCTGATCGAGTATAACGAGGCCTCATCGAAAACATAACAAAGTCCCTGATCGAGTATAACAAAGGCCCCTGATCGAGTAGAACAACGTCCCCTGATAGAGTATAACAAAGCCCCCTGATCGAGTAGAGCAAAGTCCCCTAATCGAGTATATTAAAGTCCCCTGATCGAGTATAACAAAGACCACTATCGAGAATAAAAAGTCCCCTCATCGAGTATAAGAAAATCTCCTGATCGAGAATAACAAAGTCCCCTGATCGAGTATAACAAAGTCACCTGAACGAGTATAACAAAGCCTCCTGAACGAGGATAACAAAGATACCTGATCGAGTATAAAAAGTGCCCTGATAGAGTATAACAAAGTTCCCTGATCGAGTATAGCAAAGTCTAATGATCGAGTATATTAAAGTCCCTGATCGAGTATAACAAAGTCCACTGATCGAGTATAACAAAGACCCCTGATCAAGTAAAACAAAGTCCCCTGATCGAGTATAACAAAGTCCCCTGTTCGAGTATAACAAAGGGCCCTTATCGAGTATAACAAAGTCCCCTGATCGAGTGTAACAAAGGCTCCTCATCGAGTATAACAAAGTCTCCCGATCGAGTATAACAAAGGCCCCTCATCGAGTACAACAAAGTCCCCTGATTGAGTACAACAAAGGCCCCTGGTTGAGTATAATAAAGTCCCCTGATCAAGAATCACACAGAACCCTGATCGAGCATAACAAAGTCCCCAGATCCAGTATAACAAAGTCATCTGATAGAGTAAAACAAAGGCCCCTCATCGAGTATAACAAAGTCCCCTGATTGAGTATAACAAAATCCCCTGATCGAGTATAACAAAGGCCCGTCATCGAGTATAACAAAGTCCCCTGATTGAGTATAACAAAGTCCCCTGATCGAGTATAACAAAGGCCCCTGATCGAGTATAATAACGTCACCTGATCGAGTATAGCAAATTGCCCTGATCGAGTACAACAAAGTCCCCTGATCGAGTGTAACAAAGTCCATTGATTTAGTATAACAAAGCCCCTTGATCGAGGATAAGAAAGTCCCCTGACCGAGTATAACAAAGTCCCCTAATCAAGCATAACAAAGCCCCCTCATCGAGTATAACAAAATCCCCTTATCGAGTATAACAAAGTCCCCTGATCGAGTATAACAATCGCCCCTCATCGAGTACAACAAAGCCCCCTCATCGAGTACAACAAAGTCCCCTGATCGAGTATAACAAAGTCCCCAGATCGAGCAAAACAAAGTCCCCTGATCGAGTATAACAAAGGTCCCTCACCGAGTATAACAAAGTCCCCTGATCGAGTATAACAAAGTCCCCTGATCGAGTATAACAAAGGCTCCTCATCGAGTATAACAAAGGCCCCTCATTGAGTATAACAAAGTCCCCTGATCGAGTATAACAAAGTCTCCCGATCGAGTATAACAAAGGCCCCTCATCGAGTATAACAAAGTCCCCAGATTGAGTACAACAAAGGCCCCTGGTCGAGTATAACAAAGCCCCTTGATCAAGAATAACAAAGTCCCCTAATTGAGTACAACAAAGGCCCCTTATCGAGTATAACAAAGTTCCCTGATCGAGTGTAACAAAGGTTCCTCATCGAGTAAAACAAAGGCCCCTGATCGAGTATAACAAAGTCCCCTGATCGAGTATAACAAAGTCCCCTGATCAAACATAACAAAGCCCCTTCATCGAGTATTGCAAAGTCCAATGATCGAGTATATTAAAGTCCCCTGATCGAGTATAACAAAGTCCACTGATCGAGTATAAACAAGACCCCTGATCATGTATAACAAAGCCCCCTGATCGAGTATAACAAAGCCCCCTAATCGAGTATAACAAAGGCCCCTCATCAAGTACAACAAAGTCCCCTCATCGAGTATAACAAAGTCCCCTGATTGAGTATAACAAAGGCCCCTTATCGAGTATAACAAAGTCCCCTGATCGAGTGTAACAAAGGCTCCTCATCGAGGATAACAAAGTCCCCTGATCGAGTATAACAAAGTCCCCCGATCGAGTATAACAAAGGCCCTCATCGAGTATAACAACGTCCCCTGATTGAGTAAAACAAAGGACCCTAGTCGAGTATAACAAAGTCCCCTGATCAAGAATAACAAAGAACCCTGATCGAGTATAACAAAGTCCCTAGATCCAGTATAACAAAGTCATCTGATAGAGTAAAACAAAGGCCCCTCATCGAGTATAACAAAGTCCCCTGATCAAGTATAACAAAGTCCACTGATCGAGTATAACAAAGCCCCTTGATCGAGCATAACAAAGTCCCCTGATCGAGTATAACAAAATCCCCTGATCAAACATAACAAAGGCCCCTCATCGAGTATAACAAAGTCCCCTGATCGAGTATGACAATGGCCCCTTATCGAGTATAACAAGGCCCCTCATCGAGTACAACAAAGCCCCCTAATCGAGTACAACAAAGTCCCATGACCGAGTATAACAAAGTCCCCTGAGCGAGTATAACAAAGGCTCCTCATCGAGTATAACAAAGGCCCCTGATCGAGTATAAGAAAGTCCCTGATCGAGTATAACAATGTCCCCCGATCGAGTATAACAAAGTCCCCTGATCGAGTATAACAAAGGCCCCTGATCGATTATAACAAAGTACCCTGATCGAGTATAACAAAGGCCCCTGATCGATTATAACAAAAGTACCCTGATTGAGGTATAACAAAAAGGCCCCTCATCGAGTATAACAAAGCCCCCTAATCGAGTATAACAGAGCCCCCTGATCGAGTATAACAAAGCCCCCTGATCGAGTATAACAAAGGCCCCTGTTCGAGTATAACAAAGGCCCCTGATCGAGTATACCAAAGGCCCCTGATCGAGTATAACAAAGTCCCCTGATCGAGTATAACAAAGGCCCCTTATCGAGTAAAACAAAGACCACTGATCGAGTATAACAAAGTCCCCTGATCAAGTATATCAAAGTCCCAGGATCGAGTATAACAACGTCCCTTGATAGAGTATAACAAAGCCCCCTGATCGAGTATAGCAAAGACCACTATCGAGAATAAAAAGTCCCCTCATCGAGTATAAGAAAGTCCCCTGAACGAGTATAACAAAGCCCCCTGAACGAGGATAACAAAGATACCTGATCGAGTATAACAAAAGTCCCTTGATCAGTATAACAAAGGCCCTGATCGAGGTATAACAAAGGCCTGATCGAGTATACCAAAGGCCCTGAGTCGAGAATAACAAAGTCCCCCTGATCGAGTATAAGAAAGGCCCCTGATCGAGTATACCAAAGGCCCCTGATCGAGTATAACAAAGTCCCCTGATCGAGTATAACAAAGGCCCCGTATCAAGTAAAACAAAGACCCCTGATAGAGTATAACAAAGCCCCCTGATCGAGTATAGCAAAGTCCCCTGATCGAGTATATTAAAGTCCCCTGATCGAGTATAACAAAGTCCACTGATGAAGTATAAAAAGATCCCTCATCGAGTATACCAAAGGCCTCTGATCGAGTATAACAAAGTCCCCTAATCGAGTATAACAAAGGCCCCTCATCGAGTATAACAAAGTCCCCTCATCGAGTATAATAACGTCCCCTCATCGAGTATAAGAAAGTCTCCTGATCGAGAATAACAAAGTCCCCTGATCGAGTATAAGAAAGTCACCTGAACGAGTATAACAAAGCCCCCTGAACGAGGATAACAAAGATACCTGATCGAGTATAGCAAAGTCCAATGATCGAGTATATTAAAGTCCCCTGATCGAGTATAACAAAGTCCATTGATCGAGTATAACAAAGACCCCTGATCAAGTATAACAAAGTCCCCTGATCGAGTATAACAAAGTCCCCTGATCGAGTATAACAAAGGCCCCTTATCGAGTATAACAATTCCCCTGATCGAGTGTAACAAAGACCCTTATCAAGTATAAAAGTCCCTGATCGAGTGTAACAAAGCCCCCTGATCGAGTATAACAAAGTCCCCTCATCGAGTATATCAAAGAGCCCTGATCGAAAGGTATATAACAAGATCTCGATCAGGTATAACAAAGGCCCCTCATCGAGTACAACAAAGTCCCCTGATTGAGTACAACAAAGGCCCCTGGTCGAGTATAACAAAGTCCCCTGATCAAAAATCACAAAGAACCCTGATCGAGCATAACAAAGTCCCCAGATCCAGTATAACAAAGTCATCTGATAGAGTAAAACAAAGGCCCCTCATCGAGTATAACAAAGTCCCTGATTGAGTATAACAAAGTCCCCTGATCGAGTATAACAAAGGCCCCTGATCGAGTATAATAACGTCACC
Source organism: Homarus americanus (assembly GCF_018991925.1). NCBI lineage: Eukaryota > Metazoa > Arthropoda > Malacostraca > Decapoda > Nephropidae > Homarus > Homarus americanus. Next base: position 5,176 of record NW_024751100.1, read on the forward strand.
TGATAGAGTATAGCAAATTGCCCTGATCGAGTACAACAAAGTCCCCTGATCGAGTGTAACAAAGTCCCCTGATCAAGTATAACAAAGTCCATTGATTTAGTATA
>NW_024751101.1:0-17713 GCF_018991925.1 Homarus americanus
AGAATGATGTCTGGGTCTAATTGATAGTATAAGTTAGACAGTTCATTACGTCTATTATGGGACCAGTGTAGGACATTATGTTGGACAATTTTCATCCTGCTAACGACTGCCATTTCGGAGACTGTAGCTTGGGGCGTCGCTTGGAGTGTTTGCTCGGCTTCTGCCATTTCTAGGGGGACGGAACTTCTTAGCAGAGCCTTCGGACATCTGCTTGTCAGTCAATGGCGGGCCCTCGAACCTCTCGTCACCCTTGTACAGGAAGGTGTTCAGGTCCTGGCCCTGCGTGTCGTAGTAATCAACTGACGCTGCAGCTCGAGGGTCTTGTTCCTCTGTGGGTTGAGTCGTCATCATCTGGTCGCAACCATTGACTGTGGTTGCAGTCCGATGGTCACTGTCGTCGCTGGGAGTGCATGTAATGGGATCGCGGGCATTTACGGTGTCGTTGGTGCTGTGATCCCTGGGGGACTGACTGGCCACGTCGGGATTGCGGTTGTACTGACTTTTGCCTAAGTCAAGGAGGTCATGGTCTATTTCTGGCGTGGGTTGAGGCCGTCCATAGGTCGTTGAGTGGGTTACTGCCTTAAGGATTTCTTTTGAAGGGACTTCGTCGCTTATTTCAACAGGTGCAATGTTGTTCCTGGTTAGTGTCTCGTTGAGGTGTTTCGAGAATGAACCTGGATGAACCATGTTCATGTGATGGGCATGCAGGTAAGACAAGTATATAGTGGTGGCTTTGGACTCGTCCAGCTGTGGAGAGGAGACGCTCCTGATGCTCTCGGCCACTGCGTCCCTCATGGCGCCCAGTGACTCAGTAACTGCCTGTTTTATTGAGTCCTTGATGGTTCTTATCTCTGATTGCAGGACTTCCATGGTCTCGCTGACATTGTTGAGCTTTTGGGAGTCTGCTTGAGTTTTTTTCAGAGCGTCTTTTGGGGTTTGGCTGTAAACCATGAACGTCGACTGAGTGGTCCTTTCTATGGTGTTAGAAATTTCCCTGGTTTCTTTTTGTTTGGTTATTTTGGTTAGTTTCTTCTCTGTTTCTGAGTTACCTGTTTCCTGACCAGGCAGGTGGCAGAGAAGGTCCTGTGGTCACCCTCGCAGACGACACACTTTTTTATGGTGCTACGGCAGTCTTTGTAGAAGTGCTGATCAGATGAACACTCAGAGCATATGACCCCTTGCAGGGGGCAGTTCTTGGTCATGTGGTCATTGTATTTATAGCAGCACTTCATACATTGTTGGATGGGCGTATACTTTTCATATTCTATTTGGTGGGATGAGATGGAAGTGCCATATGCATAGAGCCCTTTCTCCTTCATTCTTTTTGCATCCGTTGTGTCTGCAAAGCGAACCTTGATTATATTATGGGCATACATAAGATACACCTCCACAACCTTGACATTGTTTTGCTTTTGTATTTCATCTCTTATTTCTTCTGCGTTATTTTCCACTACATCTTTGTCTAACTTCTTACATACAAGGGTGAGCTTGGCGCCGTATTCCCGTGGGACAATGACCTCGTAACCGTTAATTTTCATTTTGTCCATGGCACTAGACTTAAGTAGTTTATCAGCATCTTCATCTGTTTCTGTGAGGATGATGTAACCATCTCTCAGATCCACAAGTCTATTTATTCTCACCCTTAGGTCGCTCAGTAGCCTTTTTAGCCCTATTCGAGACCCCTGGGTCGGGGTTCCGGAGATCTTCACTCTCACTTTGGCCATGGTCAGTAACATACATGAATGAATCAATGAAAATTCTACCTAATCTGTCCACCTCAGCTAAACCCCATGGATGCCGCTCCTTCTGTCCGCTTGCTGGGCGAGTAAAGACGGGTCTAGGGGTAGGGTGAACAGACAATCCCCTGGCGGGGGCCTAGCCAAGCCCTAACACCTAGCAGTGACAGGTTATGAAGCACTGTCGAATCCCTAACAGAAAATGTTGCCACCCTTACTGTCTCGACTCAGCAGCCCTCTGAGGGCCCCCCTTGTGGCTCTGCCCGCAGGGTTCGCGTCGTTACCAAACAGCAGGGACTCTAGGCGAAAGGATAGGATAGGGAAGAAGCGCAGTGTACAAGAATAATGATATCCATGTACAACTACATGATAAAGCAGACAGAACGGACCCAACGCGAAAAACAAGGCAGACAGTCGTAACGGTCAGCGATTTGAACTGAGCAGGGAGCGACGCGTGGCGCGTCCGCTCGCTATGAAGGTTGGGTGCGCTCTGTCAAGTGAGCTTACATGTGGCTCAATGACCGACCCTCCGCCGACGATGGACATAGGGGATTCCCTTTGTCTCCCTGCCCCGTCGCGCCTTCGTCGTCTCGCCTTTCCTCGGGACTTGCCTCTGAGCACACGGGCGATCTGGTTCCTCCGTCACTGCTCTCCACTTCAGGACTCAACACTTCGCCTCCGCCGAGGTCCCACAGCCGTGATAGTCACCACACAAATGGACGAGACGGTACGCCTGCTCACTCAAAAGGGCTTTCCTGCTCCCCAGGGGGAGGTGATGCTGAAGTTCACCATCATCACCCCAGAAACTCGTCGTACCAAGGTAATGGTTCGCCACGTACCCTGGGAGATCCCTATCGACGATCTTCGCCATCTTCTCCCACAACTACTGGACATGGAACGCCGCATCAACCCGGTCTCCAAACGTCCATCCAACGAACTCATCGGCTGGTGGGTGGGCCCCCTCCCTCCGAAGGTGAATGTAGGCCAATTCACAACTGTCCTTTCGACCGATTTATCGGAACCCCGAAAATCTGTGGTCGCTGCCAATCGTGGAAACACCGCACCTGGGAGTGCACGAGGATGGTCGCCTGCGGTTTCTGTGCAGGTCCTCACGAAACAGTGGAATGCAAATCGAAAATTCAGAACAAAATCCCAGTTATTCCACGGTGTGTCAATTGCCATGGCAGTCACCACGCCTGGAATGCCAATTGCCCACAGCGTCCTGGCATTCGCCCGGGGAAAACTTACCTTGTACCACCGCCCTCGTCTCTGACGAAGCCCCTGTTAACCAAACCTCACTCCTATCCTTCACCGCCTCTTCCATCCACCAAGGATTTCCCATTGATCTCCTCTCCTCTACCATCCCCCCTATCACCCCTACCACCCATCCTTTCTCCCCTCCCTCCCTCTCTCTACCGTTCTTGGAACAAGGTCGTTGCCGGCCCTGCCACACAGTCACCACCATCTCCTGCCCACCCGGACCCCCGCTGTCTCTCACCAGCACCACCACCTCTTACTCAACTGAACCCTCACCGTACCTCTCCGTCGCTACCACCACCACCACATGCCCATTCGGGCCCTCGGCAATCCTCCACCGCCACCTCCAGCTCCTGTACAGGTACACCAAGTTGGTTCTATGGAAACAATCACTCTCCGTCTGGATCGCCACTCCAAGCAAATCAACCTTCTCTCTGCCCAGCTCGACTTGTTTATGAAAACAATTGCGACATTGCAGAGGCAACAACAACTCATTCTGGACACCCTGACCCAACAGGGGCGCACTTTGCAAGCCCTGATGACCCGCCTCCTTCCATCTCTCGAGATGGAGGATCCATCCCTCGCTCTCCCACTCCTCCCTCTCCATTTTTCTCAACAGAATTTGGTACCTCCTCTGGAGCCCTGTCTAGCCCCTCCGACTCATCTCACACAAGAGGCCGTTCCCTCCTCTTCTTACAATGGAACATCCAGGGACTCAGACCTCGCCGGACAGACCTCGCCCAGTTTGTGCTCTCCCATCAAGTAGATGTTGCTCTACTTCAGGAAACCATCACAGACGATGTTACTCCACTCCGCCTCTCTGTCTATACTGTTTACACCCTGCCTCGGTACCGTGGGCAGGCTCGTGGCCTCCTCACCCTTGTGCGTAACACCATTCCATCTGTTCGTCTCCCTTCACCTGACTCACATGGACCCCCGTCTGAATTACTTTCTGTCTCCCTTACTCTTGGTGACCGGACCCTTCGTGTAGTCAATGTTCATTTCAAGAGTGATTCTCTGGACCCCCAGGTTCTTCACGACCTCCATGATGGGATTCCCACTATTGTTCTTGGCGACTTTAATGCCCGCCATCCCACTCTTACTCCGGATCATCCCACGCCATGTACCCTTAACGGATCACATCTCTCACAGTTTCTTAATGGGGATGATGATGTTCGCTTTCTTTGTCCTGACGATCCTACTCGCCTCCCCCATAGTTTCCTTGATGTTGGCTTACTATTGAACGGTCATACCTCCTTTCATCCTACCGTCTGCACCGAGCCTGCTCTGTATAGTGACCATCTTGCCGTTACTACCCATCTCAGGCTCTCCTTCTCTGCCCCGACATCAGCTCCTTATCGATCCATTCGCCTTCGTCTCACACAAGATGCTGTTCCTTCCTTTACCTTTCTACCTGGGCGGATTCCTATGTTGTCCCCCAGTCCCTTGACTCTTACAGCGCTGATTTTGTTGATGCCGTGTATGACTCTGTCAATCGCGCTACCCCTCCACGCCCTCCCCGTCACCCCAGAAGTGCCACCAACTACTGGTATCGTATCCCTGCCATGAGACATCTCCGGCAGGTAACCTGTGATCTGCACTCTGCCATACGGAGGTCTCGGTCTCCAGAGGACTGGGAAGACTTCAAAAATTGGTGATCCTTTGCAACTCAGGAGCGCCGTCGGATACGTGAGGCAGACTGGCTATCCTTCACCGGGTCTCTATCGTTCCAGTCGTCACCCTCTTATGTATGGAATCGGATTAATGCTATACGGGGTACTCGACGGAGGCCTCCTCCCCACTCTGACCCCGCCTCCCTTGCCTGCTCTTTAATGGAGGACTGGGCATGAGCTTCCTCCTCCCCTGAGGTACTTCCAGATCCAATGCAGAAGGCAGTGCAGACTCGCATCGATGCGTCTGAGCCTGTTGTTCGTGCTGCTCTTACCTCCCCTGCCCTCACTGATCATCCCATCACACAGTTCGAGCTTGACAGTGCTCGTCGCTCTAGAAGAGACACCTCTCCTGGGGATGATTAGATAACCTACTCCGTCCTCAACGCCTGTACTAATATTCCTAACGGCCCCTTGCTTGCTCTCTACAATATGTCTTATGAACTTGGGGTTCTCCCGTCCAACTGGAAAAATGCCACTATTATCCCCATCCCTAAGCCGGGAGATCCTGGGAAATATCGACCCATTAGTCTTACCTCCTGTGTTTGCAAGATGATGGAGAGGATACTCCATCGTCGCCTTCTTCACACCATAGGCGGCTTCCACACTCCCTCAATGGTTTCATTCAACATCGCAGCACAGCACACTCCATTGCTTCCTTTTATTGCAATCAGACTGCCCGCATCTCCGTCTTCCTTGATATCAAGGGAGCCTTTGATACGGCTCAGCCTGCCCTCATTTTAGCTGAACTTGCGCGGTTAGGGGTTAAAGGGAGACTTCTACAATGGATCGCCTCTTACCTCACCGGACGTCAGACCCGGGTTCGCGTTGAAGGCTCTATGTCTCCTGTTCAAGAAATGAACCTAGGCACCCCTCAAGGTGGAGTCCTGAGTCCCACCTTGTTTAACACTCTCATGCACTCCATTGCATCTCTCCCGTGGCCGACAGAAGTTGTCCACTCAGGATATGCCTACGATGTCCTCCTCCAAGCACCTGACTACCTCAGCATGCAGGAAGCCCTTGATCTGGTCTCCAGAGAGTGTGATTCACTTGGTTTCCTTCTTTCAACTGCGAAAACAAAAGCCATGTGGCACGGTCGTGTTGTACCTCCACCCCTTCTCTTATCAGGAACGCCCTTGGACTGGGTTAATGAGACAAAATACCTGGGTGTGTATGTAACTCGCACACGTTGTCAGATCCCTGAAGTCCGCTATCTTCGAAACATGCTTTCGGCGTCTCGCTCCCCTCTCTACCATGTTCAGGGGTTCCCTTGGTGCCACCATCCCTGTACTTCTCACCATGTACAAGTCCATTGTCCGTTCCTGTGTCGACTACACCACCCCTGCCCTCGTCAACATTAGTCGGACTGCTGTCAACCGTCTCGAAGTTATCCAGAGGAAAGCTGCTCGTATCATCCTTGGGGCTCCTTTGTGGACACGCTCTACTTCTCTATATACCGAACTTGATCTTTCCCCCTTACAGGATCGTGTCCAGGAGTTTTACCTAAAAACTGCCGTTTCCATTCTACGGGATCCTCGGGGCGACTATGTCCAAACCAACTTGACTCCTGCTGTCCGAGACCGACCTCCATCTAGAAGACAGTGGCGAGGGTCACTCATCCGAGCCCTTCAGGAACACGACCTCCTGCCTGATATTGTTGTCACCCCTGCTGTTGGTTCGTCTCCTCCCTGGCTGGATTTTCAACCTGAAGTGATTGCCCTCGGTGGAAAGCTCCCGAAATCCCAGGTGAATCCTGTTATTCTCTGCAAATACCACCTCTCCAGGATCGCCCACTGGTCCCCAAGTAGGGTCGTCCTCTACACTGATGGTTCTGTTGACCCCGTTACAGGTAGGGCCGGGGCTGGTGTCTACATCCGTCGTCCTGATGCCCCTGAGCCTATCAAACTGTCTCTCAGAGTTTCTGACGGGGCATCCTCCACTCAGGCTGAACTAATGGCCCTCCTTGCTGCCCTTCTCGCTGAGGAAGAAGGAGATGGCTTCTGCCCCTTGCTTGCCTGCTGCGATTCCAGGTCTGCTCTCGACGGGATCGCATTTGGATCAGGGGAAAATAAGGACCTCATCCTCCGAATACGAGGGTTAACATCCACACTTCAGGATACAGGACGTCCTGTGACATTCCTATGGATACCCAGTCATGTCGGTATCTTGGGGAATGAGGCAGCAGATGGCCTTGCCAAGACAAGCTGCAACAAGGCCACACCTGACTACGTTGTTCCTCGAACACTTTTACAGATTAGGACCCAAATTCGCCGCAAACAGAGAGAAGCTCGGGAAGTAGCCATCCCCCTGGACTCCCCGCCCACCTGGTACGATGTCCTCCGTAAACTTCCTGACCTCGCGTACGTCTATGGGGAAGGGTCGCCGAAAGGGGACGTGATTGCTGCCCGTATCAACATTGGGTATGACTTTGCTTGGGAGATTGGTGTCCACGCATCCCCTGAGCAACGCTCTTGTGCATTATGCAGAAGACCCGACAGCAGCACCCTTATCCACTACCACCTGAGACGTCCCCACACACAACGCTTCCGTGACGCCTGCTGGACCACCACTCCACGACCCCCTGACGGAGACTCGATGATCCTCCCCATACTGGCCAGATATTTTGTAAATAACATTGATTATGTGTTAAAGGAATATCCTTCCTTTCTTAGGCTTTAATAAGCCCCTTTATAATATTTATACTGTATATACTTGTCACACTTGCCAGATGCTTCTGGTGTTATTGTACAGGGGTACCTAGTGACAGCACTAGGATCCCGCTTCCTCTATCAAGGAATAAACAATTGAAATTGAAATTGAAAATTGAATAATGGCAGGTTGAGGGAGAGGGCGATGTATTGTACAGAACTAAACAAATAATTTTTTGGAAATACATATTTTTTAACATTCAGTGCCATAATATTCTGACTTCTACTGTTTAACTATAATCTGCCTACGCTACCGTTCACGGGATGAATATGGGTGCACAATAAACTAGCCGCTGTATGTGGCAAAATTCAAAAGCGGATCCCCGCCTTTTTTATTACATACTAGGAAACATCTCACACACACACACACGTATAGATGATCAGTAAGGAGGAGCCTCGACCTGAGCCCTGACAGAACGTTACAGGTGTACTATTTCGTCAGGCCGCGGTTAGGAAGTATATGAGAGTGATTTTGGAAGTTATATTTATGTTCCATATAACATATTTATGGTTTATGTGTGTGTGTGTGCGTGTGTGTGTGTGTGTGTGTCTGTTTGTCTGTCTGTAATTATCTTAGCTTATGTTTGGTTAGTTATTAGTTGGAGTAAGTTGTCGTGGAGATTTTTCAGGTTAGGTTAGATTAGATTAGGTTAGGTTGTGTTAGATTAGGTTAGTTATGAGTTGGAGTAAGCTGGAGTTAAGATTCTTCTGGATATACAAAACACTAAAGTTATTATCCAGCGTAATCCTCCCACACACCCCAGCAAAATTATTCACAATAGAGACTGATTAATGAATGCTTGTGTTGTGATAATAATTCCTCTTATTGATTAACGAACTTTAAATAAAATGGAACAAGGTTGAGTGATGGTTGTTGAACTGATATAGCAATGTTAAGTGGTAGTAGATATAGTGTAAAATAAGTCATTGAGTGATACTGTAGTTGTGTAGTACCCAAGTTTGGTTCACTTGTATGTTACTGAGGAAATTATTCAATCAGGATTTTTTTACAAAGATGATTGGTGTACCTGAAGTTGATGATCGTTTTATTTATTTATTTTTTATTATTATTATAATGGTTGCCCCTCCTGTAATGAGAATGGCCAGGCCCAAGGGCCACCTGGGCGTGAATTTGTTTAAGGTGTTGAAGCTGTCGCCAACACAACAACCACACCCTGAGTTAATGAGCTGAGTGACCCAGTGTCAAGGAATAGTCCGTGGCCAACTGCACTGGCTAACCATTGCCCCGTAACACGACGCGCGAATCGATTAACATCCAGGTCCCCAATTACTGTTGGGTAGATAGAGGTAAATGACGCAAAGGAACTTGCTCATGGTCTCACCCTGCCCGGAAATGGAACCCGGGATCATTCGCTTGCGAGGCGAGCAAGCTGACAATTACACCGTGTGTCGCCAACGTACACACACACACACACACACACACACACACACACACACACACACACACACACACACACACACACGTCGCCTGAAGTAGATATGAGAGAGAGAGAGAGAGAGAGAGAGAGATCTAGCAGCTTATTATCATCCTACACCAACAGGAAGCGACAGACAGACAGACAGACAGACAGACACATCACAACCACCAAGTTTTTCTCAAATTAACATAATCTCTTGTCGTCGTGTCCGTGTGGCTGTCGTGTTTGTCAATCCAGCAATTTCTCTTCTTTCTTCTCTCATGATCATTTCTTCTTTTATTTAATTTTTTTGTTGATTATCGTCTTCTATTTCTTCATTTAAAATTTTCGTGATTTCTTTCCTTCCCTCTATCCTTCTTTCTTTCCTTCCCTCTATCGTTCTTTCTTTCCTTCCCTCTATCCTTCTTTCTTTCCTCGTCATCCTCTATATTTTCACCCTTCCATCATCTTTATCAGTTTTTCAATTTTCCCTGTCTCCTTCCTCCCTTCCTTTTCCTATACTCATCTTTCCTTCAACCTTCCCTCCTTCATAATTCCTCTCCATCTCTCCCTCTATTCCTTCCTTCATCACCATCATCCCAACTTAAAAATTCACGTTTCCTGGCCACTAAGATCACCTACCCTGACCTTACCTTTACTTTGACCCGATCTGACCTCTCCCGAATGATGCCTTATACCTTATACCCAAACGATATATACCCAATAGGGTGTGTCATAGGAGGGAAGATCAGCTAAAACTAATGGCCCATCACTTTTTTGGTCGATTTTAGTGTATATAAACAGAAAATAATTTCAGTTTCAATATTTTGCAACCTTTTGCTAGGTAAATTTTAGCGTGAAATTTATCGAAAATCTAACTTACAGCTGCATTAGTGCATTACAATTAAATAGTGAACATTGCTTTCTGACTTCATTCTTTAACAACCCAACTAACAATATTTTTTCTGTTTCAGATTCTGATGCATTTATGTTGATAATATTTGCGATGGCTGCTTGTGTCAGGACGAGGAACCAAAAATCCAGCCATCTCAGTCACTATCTTGGGTCTGGGAGAGAGCTCCTGAAGTCGGAGTTGCCTACATTGAGAGATGCTTTGAGATACGGTGTTTTAATCAGGCAAATCAGTGAAAAGAACCAAAGAACTTATACAAACAAAGACATTGCCAGTGATATGACCAAAGCTGTCTTGGCGCAGTACACTCTAAATAACGCTCAGTTCAAGCCTCCAGTCATAACAAGTCAGAAGAAGATTAGTGAGAGACTGCTAGTCAGTTGGGAAAAGGCAAGAGATATCTCTCTTGGGAGAGGAAAACTTGCAGTTAAGGACAGCTTTGCCAAGCAACTGGACCAGTTATTTGACATAATTACTTGCAAGTGCCCAATTGTCTCTGTCCTGAGTTTGGATGCGATCGACTGTAAATCCTGGAGGCCCACATCTCCTGTATTTGCAAGCGTGAACTGAAGATTCCTGTGATCGGCGAACTGGCATTGGGCCAAAGCACAGAGAGAGAAGACTGGCAGTATAGGCTCTCATGATTTCTAGCCAAGATATTCCGGAGTCGAAGAGACAGGAGGCTGCCACAGAGAGACAGAAGAGAGAAGAGCTAAGCCGAGGAAAAGAGACTGAGAAGGCCCAGGGTGAGGTAAAAAGGCCGATGATTGGAGTCAAGCTGATTCAGAGTTTAATGACTTCCCCATGGCTGATCCGAGTGCTGACCAGGAGAATGGTGACTTTGTCCCTAACCCAGAAAATAATGATCCCAAACCTTCCAGGCATAAGATTCGAAATAGGAAAGATATCCCGAGCATAGCTCTGGCCAGCATGCGACACCACACCGGTCTCAGAGAAACTGCAGAGATAGCAACAGCTGCCTGGATTGACGGTGGTTTGATAACACCTGATGATGTTCACCTGGTGATAGATCATAACAAAGTAAGGAGAGCTCAGGAGAAACTTGTCAGTAACCTAGAAGAGGAGTTTGATAAGGGGATAAGAGAAAATGGAATCAATTGTTTGTTCTTTGATGGGAGAAGGGATGACACTAAAGTGTTCATGAAAATTGGAGATTCTGACAAGTTGTTCCCTGCCATGGTGAAGGAGGAACACTATTCCTGCTGCAGTGAACCAGGAGGGAAGTATTTGTGGCATTTCACTCCAGAGAAAGATGACATCAGGAAACCAGCTGAGATAGTGGCAGATAACATTGTGAACTGGCTCAGAGAGAGAAACGTAGACCAGACCCTGCAGGCCATTGGAGGGGACAGCACCAACACGAACACAGGGTGGCAAGGGGGGGGTCATACAGTGGATAGAGCGGAAGATTGGGAGGAAGCTGGTCTGGATTGTTTGTGACCTCCACACCAACGAGTTGCCACTCAGACATCTGATCCAGGAGCTGGATGGCAAGACTCTTTCAAACAACAGATGGCCTGGTCCTCTTGGCAAGATGCTGGACTCTGCCACTGAGTTAGAAATAAATCCGAGCTTTGAAAAAATCACAGTTGGCCATCCACTCGTTGAGCTTGCACATACTGTCATTGACGACCTGAGTACTGACCAGTACTATGGTTACATGATTTGCAGTGCCATGAAAACTGGGGTCATGCCTGATAGACTTGTTTACCTGCAGATAGGTCCAGTCTCACATTCTAGGTGGCTCACAATGGCTCTCAGGTTCTGCAGAATTTGGGTCGCTCATCATAAACTGAAAGGGAACCAGCTTCACAACCTGAGACTTATTGTCCAATTCATCGTGAGTGTCTACTTGCCAAATTGGTTCAACACCAAGGTCAAGTCATCGTTCTCCGAAGGTCCGAGGCATGTTCTTCCAGCTTGGAGCTCCTGAGGAGTCAGCCAAGAAGGCTGTTCAGATTGTGGAGCAGACTGTGAGGAGATCTTCCTGGTATGCTCATCCTGAGGCAGTTCTGCAGACAATGCCTGCGTAAGGATGAGGAGTGAGAGAAGAGTGGCAGCCAAAAAAGATCTTGGATATGAGACTTATGAGAGGATCTGGGCATGACGAATCAGTTGGTGACGATTCCTTCAGGGTCAGGAAGTCTCCTGAAGTCAATCTAGGTGCCAAGACCCTCACTGATCTCATAGATCTGGATAACATCCAGGCTGGCAGTGAGCCCCCTCTTACCTGCAGCCTCACCAATGTTCAAGTCAGAGCTTTCCTGGACAACCCCATGCATGTCCCTGCCTGGCCCTCGCACACCCAGAGTATAGAGCGCTGTATACAGCAAGTGAGCGAGGCCAGCAGTCACGTGTACAGCCAGGAGAGGAGGGAAGGCTACATCCGAGCTCAGGTGGTCAGCAGGGAGGTGATGAGTAGAAACAGAAGCAAGAAAGACATGTTCTCTATGGTGTGCAGCAACACCGGGTCGTAGTAGTAAAACCGGTTTTTGTATTTGATGATTTTGTTTTCTAAAGGAATATTAAACTTAATAAATGGGTCAAGATCATTCGTTTCACTATTCTGGATCATTTTCATCCTAATAAATTAACCTGATACATTACTTTACTTTAAATAAGCTATTTAGTGGTGTTGGTAAAAGGGTGGGAATACTGAATTTTCAAAAGATTTCAAGTTAAAATTTACCTTGCAAAAAATTAAATTTTTCAAATCTGAAGATATCATATGATTCTGCACATAGAACTACATCATTAATACCATGGGCCGATTTTTCAAACTCAAAAAAAAAAATTCGCCGCCGTATGACACACCCTACTCTTGTAATGCATAGTGTTACCGCCACAGTAAGATAAACTAGAAGAGACAGAGAAAGAGAGGTATAGCCACAGTAAGATAAACTAGACGAGAGAGAGAGAGAGAGAGAGAGGGTGAGAGGAGAGACATAGTGTTGACAACGAATTTGCTGAGGTGTTTAAATGGGCGACGGCCACGCAGCTGTTTGACTGCCTGAAGGGATAGTCTATCGCCTCCTACCGTAGAGACAACACCTTTCGTTCGACCAACATATACCAAGAGGATATTATATTTGTTCTCGTTGGTCAAACCCTAGACCCCAAAACGTGAGTGTGATTGTGAACTATTAAATCCTCTAAAAAACTCTAAATAACTTTAATAAGTATATTTATGTACTGTATATTGATCATATTATACAAACTGTGTCCTGATGTATCAACAGTTGTAACATGTGAGTTATGTTTAAGAGGTTAATAGGTTATGTGCTGTATATTGATCATATTATACAAACTGTGTCCTGATGTATCAACAGTTGTAACATGTGAGTTATGTTTAAGAGGTTAATAGGTTATGTGCTGTATATTGATCGTACTATTCATACTGTGTGTCCTGATATACCAGCATTTGTTATATGTGAATTTTTCTTTAACAGGTTTTGACCGAATTATACTCATCGCGTCAACGACAAGGGTCTTATTATCCAGCAGGAACCAATAACGCTCCCATGAGCGTTAACACAGAGTGTCATCTACATTTCAAACAGACAAAATGTTTTATACTAAAATTTCCTGGACAGTGCGCGCTTAACTAGAAATTGAAAACAAGAAATTTGCATTATACAAACGCGAAAAAAAACATTCCCTTTAAAACTTTTATTTTTTATTGTTTACACAAGGCAGATACATGTTTATTGAACGATATGATCCGGGAATACAATATGTTTTTATGAGAATACTGGTGTTATCATGTGGAGAGAGAGAGAGAGAGCGAGAGAGAGAGAGAGAGAGAGAGAGTCGTCACAGATCAGAGGGTGGAAGGGAGAAGTGAGGAAAGAGAAACCATGGCAACAAAAATGAAGAAATTATTAACAAATGATAATAAGAGTTTCGAGAATCAAGAAGTATAAACGTGTTGATGAAAGGACAGAGAGATATTAAGTCAAAATGTATTAAAATATTACATTAACCATTAAGTAGTGTCTATTAGCAGTTGTCTGTTTCTTCGTTGTTTGTAAAGCGATGAGAGAGGAAAAAGCTGCTTTATATTCAGGCATGTTTCTTATTACTATAGAGTTTGTTGTGTGGGTAATATTCTCACAAAAATTGACGCTGTTAGTATACAAGAATTGTAAACATATTACTCGCAAAGTTTGTCCATAAGTAAATCTATAACATAAGCCATGCAGACCTCCATTAAAGTTTATGTCCGGGTTACAATGCGTCTCCCCTGAGAAAATTATTGTCTTAGTTTTATCCCAGAGGTTTAAACACCTTTATCTAAGAGCCATTCCACGTTCAACAATGTTTTAATTCAGTAATATATTTCACGACTGTGTAAACTTCCTTGTTAACTCATTTACAAAGGCATTAGAACACTGGGTGACTGCCTCCACTGAGTGACTGTCTACACTGAGTGAACACTGGGTGACTGCCTCCACTGAGTGACTGCTCACACTGAGTGAACACTGGGTGACTGCCTCCACTGAGGAACACCGTGACTGTCTACACTGAGTGAACACTGGGTGACTGCCTCCACTGAGTGAACACTGGGTGACTGCCTCCACTGAGGAACACTGGTGACTGCCTCCACTGAGTGACTGTCTACTCTGAGTGAACACTGAGTGACTGTCTACACTGAGTGAACACTGGGTGACTGCCTCCACTGAGTGACTGTCTACACTGAGTGAACACTGGGTGACTGCCTCCACTGAGTGACTGTCTACACTGAGTGAACACTGGGTGACTGCCTCCACTGAGTGACTGTCTACACTGAGTGAACATTGGGTGACTGCCTCCACTGAGTGAACACTGGGTGACTGTCTACACTGAGTGGCTGTCTACACTGAGTGAACATTGGGTGACTGCCTCCACTGAGTGACTGTCTACACTGAGTGAACACTGGGTGACTGTCTACACTGAGTGACTGTCTACACTGAGTGAACATTGGGTGACTGCCTCCACTGAGTGACTGTCTACACTGAGTGAACACTGGGTGACTGCCTCCACTGAGTGACTGTCTACACTGAGTGAACACTGGGTGACTGCCTCCACTGAGTGAACACTGGGTGACTGTCTACACTGAGTGAACACTGGGTGACTGGGGTCACCGGAGTGACTGCTCACACTGAGTGAACACTGGGTGACTGCCCACCTGGAGTGAACACTGGGTGACTGTCTACACCGGCGGCACTGGGTGACTGTCTAAACTGAGTGAACACTGGGTGACTGCCTCCACTGAGTGAACACTGGGTGACTGTCTACACTGAGTGAACACTGGGTGACTGTCTAAACTGAGTGAACACTGGGTGACTGCCTCCACTGAGTGAACACTGGGTTACTGCCTCCACTGAGTGAACACTGGGTGACTGTCTCCACTGAAAAATAAAACAATTTTAGACAACACAGAACTCAAGCAAACCGAATCTGTGTATGTTAGTTTTGTTTCGTGTATGTGGATATGAACGCGGCTGTGTGTGTGTTTGCAATATGTATGTGTTGGCCTGAGAACCGTCCAGCGTTTGTTTGACTTGACAGAGGCACAAATAAATCACGAGAATGAAAGATGTTACTGGTAGATCATTCGTGTACTTCGTCTTCTGGTACATAGGTGAGAAACACACACATACCATTACTAGGAGTCCACCAAACATTCTTCGTTCTTTTGCACCACTACCACCATCACCACCACACACTGTGAGAGACGCCATTACACCAATTCCAACTTCTCTGTCCCTATATCTATCTATCTCCCTTTTATACTTTTCTCTCCCTCTCTCTTATCTCTCGCTCCCTACTACTCACCACATGAGGGCGGCACCAGGTGTGAGATTGCATCATTTGCTACAGGTAACCTTTTCCCCTCCAGTTAAGAACCAATTTCATCGTCAACTTGAGGAAGACCACCTCACTCCTGCGGTGACCCGTCTTAACGCACGATTTGATGGTCGTACTGCAGCACCGATTCTGGGAGTGTCTACACACACACACACACACACACACGCGTGCGCGCGCGCGCGAGAGAGAACAATAGCTTTCTTTGTTTTCGAGGAGTCAAATTGGTTTGTCGATTATGGACGATCATGTAGATAATCATGTAAATTAATATTTGAATGTGATCATACCTAGCCTAACCTAACCTAAGTACCATTTGGATATGATAGTAAATGACGCGTTATTTGTAAAGTGAGCAACTGGCTCCAGGTAAAGCGTGTTTAAGGCTACCGCACCTGACGTAATCATGTCTGAGCTGATGATGTTAGATCGGCCGAGCATTTTTACTTTGTTTCCAATTATCGTTTTCATGGAAGAATTTCATTAACACATCATCACTGTTATAAGTTCTTTCGTTAAGATTTATTCCTGAGTGGTAGTGGCAATTGGTGAAGGTGGTTTTAGGTGCTAGTGGTGAGAAGTGGGTGGTGGTGGTGGTAGAATAGGGTGATTGTGGTGACAGGTGGTGGTGATGATAAGATAGGGTTGTTTTGATGGCAGGTGGTAGTGGTGGTGATACGTGGTGGTGGTGATGTTGGTAGAATAGGGTGATTGTGGTGACAGGTGGTGGTGATGATAAGATAGGGTTGTTTTGATGGCAGGTGGTAGTGGTGGTGATACGTGGTGGTGGTGGTGATGTTGGTAGAATAGGGTGATTGTGGTGACAGGTGGTGGTGATGATAAGATAGGGTTGTTTTAATGGCAGGTGGTAGTGGTGGTGATACGTGGTAGTGGTGGTGGTGGTAGTGGTGGTAGGTGGAATGAAGGAGAAGTAACGGGTGAAAAAGAATGACAGTGGAAGCAAATATCAGGAAAGAAGAAGAAGGATAACAAAAACAGGAGGATAAAGATTGAGAAGATAAGTGTAGGGGAGAAATGAAAGAAAAACCGAGCAGATAGGACAAATGAAGAAAGTGGTTGATGGGGTGATAAAGATGTGAGAGGAAGAGACGAAGATAAAGGAGGAAAACTGAATGGACAGACAAAAAAGTGAAGTGAAAATATTCGGAGAGAGAGAGCTTTTGAACAGTGTGAGAGAGAGTTGGGATGCAGAGTGTAAGATATCACGGGAAGTATCAGGGAAAGATTGGATCAGGGTACGAACGAATATATTGAGACTATACCAGGAACTGAAACTGATGAAATAAAAGTGCATAAAAACAGCTTGTTTATGAAGCATCAGACTCAAAAGTTCACAGATTCAATCTCCATATTACTTTAGATCAGTTCCAGGAACTTTTGTCCGCGACTGTACTGGCATGTCTATAAAAATTCTTAAATTTTTACAGAATTAACTTTGAAGGTTTCCTGTGTCTGAGAATTTCGTTAAAATGTTGTATGTCTGTTAGTGACGAGCTTCATGTATACACAACTAAGAAGTATCTATGGATGGGTCCGATGAATTACAAAATGAACAATGCGACTCTTGTTGTCTCGGTAACGTTGTCAAAAACCTTCGTCCGCTGTGTCATAATATCTAACACAAAATTGTAAAGACACTACACCTATAATATTCCTTCAAAAACTCTCTCTATTTCCACCCCATCTATCCACCCCTCTCTCTCTCCCTGCTCTTAAAACATGCTATACAGGTATGGGTAAATGTGTGAAAATCCTTCTTATCTTCCAGTAATTTCAGCCTAAATGAACACAGCCTAATCAATCCATCATTGCAGTAAGGATTATCTACAACTCTCTCTCTCTCTCTCTCTCTCTCTCTCTCTCTCTCTCTCTCTCTCTCTCTTTTCTTTTCTTTCTTTCTCTTTTGCCTTCTTTCTTTCTTTCTTTTTTCTTTCTTTCTTTTTTTCTTTCTTTCTTTTCTTTCTTTCTTTTTTTCTTTCTTTCTTTCTTTCTTTCTCTTTTTCTTTCTTTCTTTCTCTTTCTTTCTTTCTTTCTTTCTTTCTTTCTTTCTTTCTTTCTTTCTTTCTTTCTTTCTTTCTTTCTTTCTTTCTTTCTTTCTTTCTTTCTTTCTTTCTTTCTTTCT
>NW_024751102.1:2500-8908 GCF_018991925.1 Homarus americanus
GATAACAGCCGTGTTGATCCCACCGGTGATCAGTGACCCCACCAAGGCCTCCACCCGCACTCTCCTGCAGTCATGAATGTCCTATGACAGCTCCCTCCAGGCTCCTCTACCTTCACACTACCTCTGGCTCCTCTACCTACACACTACCTCTGGCTTCTCTACCTACACACTACCTCCAGGCTCCTCTACCTACACACTACCTCCAGGCTCCTCTACCTACACATTACCTCCAGGCTCCTCTACCTACACACACTACCTCAGGCTCCTCTACCTACACACTACCTCTGGCTTCTCTGCCTACACCACACTACCTCAGGCTCACTCTACCTACACACACTACCTCTGGCTTCTCTACCTACCTCCAGGCTCCTCTACCTACACACACTACCTCTGGCTCCTCTACCTACACCTCCTGGCTCCTTCCCACCACTACCTCCAGGCTCACTCTACCTACACACTGCCTCCCTGGGCTCCTCCTACCCCTACCCCTGCCTCCAGGCTCATCTACCTACACACTACCTCCAGGCTTCTCTACCTACACACTACCTCCAGGCTCCTCTACTTACACACTACCTCAGGCTCCTCTACCTACACACTACCTCCAGGCTCATCTACCTACACACTACCTCCAGGCTTCTCTACCTACACACTACCTCCAGGCTCCTCTACTTACACACTACCTCAGGCTCCTCTACCTACACACTACCTCCAGGCTCATCTACCTACACACTACCTCCAGGCTCCTCTACCTACGCACTACCTCTGGCTCCTGTACCTACACATTACCTGTAGCTTCTGTTCTTGTTTTCAACCACGTGTCACCTGTACGTCTTGCCTTGAAGGTTAAGCTGGTGAGCGACCCACACTACAACTCGCCTAAGTTTGAACTGATTTAATTGGTGTGCCAAGTCTGACCTGTAGGTGGAGCCATGCACGACAAGACACTACTTATTACCACTCTTTTGACTCCATATGTAGACAAAATCCACCTAGCACATATGTGAGTTAATGATTGTTTTCTCTCGATGTTTTTTTGGGGGGAGTTGGGCGTTCATAAGACACCCGGAAGGACACACAGACAAGAGGATGGTAATAGGCTTGGTATCCCCAGCTGACGGGCGGGGGACAACCTATACTCTCTTGCCTTAAACTTAAATACTTTATCGGAGAAGAATTCACACTCATGGCAGCAGCTGGACCACTGAACACACAGACTGCCTCATCACCGACAACAAAAGTTATTCCTTGGACAAAAATCTTCATACAGGAGGTATATTATAATGTGGATATTAATAATTATTCATGTCAGTAATATTTTATCTCTTGGGGTGGTCGTAGTTTGTGTGTGTCTGTGTTAGTCGAAGTATTATTTTTTTTATAGTTTTTCGTTATTAATTTCATCCCCCTTGTGTAGTGATCCAAAGTTGGTAAGACTCAGAGGGTCTTGTGAAGATTATAGGCATCCTTAGTTATTTCACGGGACAATTATATACCCTAATACAAAATGGTTATCCTTCACAGCTCTCTTGACCCACCAAGGCTGCTTTAGATATTCATAATAAACCTCACACACACACACACACACACACACACACACACACACACACACACACACACACACACACACACACACACACACACACACACACACACACACACACACACACACACACACACACACACACACACACACACACACACACACACACACACACACACACACACACACACACACACACACACACACACACACACACACACACACACACACACACACACACACACACACACACACACACACACACACACACACACACACACACACACACACACACACACACACACACACACACACACACACACACACACACACACACACACACACACACACACACACACACACACACACACACACACACACACACACACACACACACACACACACACACACACACACACACACACACACACACACACACACACACACACACACACACACACACACACACACACACACACACACACACACACACACACACACACACACACACACACACACACACACACACACACACACACACACACACACACACACACACACACACACACACACACACACACACACACACACACACACACACACACACACACACACACACACACACACACACACACACACACACACACACACACACACACACACACACACACACACACACACACACACACACACACACACACACACACATACACACACACAACAACAACACACACACACACACACACACACACACACACACATAGTGATTACAAGTCCGTCAGAAATATGTATCTTCTAATAATCCTGCTGACAGATCCTCGATTGATATTACCAACTTGGAATTACAAGAGGAAGAAAAAAGGAGGTAAAAGATAGAGGGGGTTGGGGTTGAGGAGAGGTGTTGTGGTGTGTTGAGGAGTGGGGTGTTGTGGGTGGGGTTGGAGGAGAGAGGGCTAGGTGGGGTGTGTTGAGAGCTGGGTGTTGGGGTGTGTTGAGGAGGGGTGTTGTGGATGAGTTGGAGAGGGGTGTTGTGGATGGTTGAGGAGGTGTTGTGGATGGTTGAGGAGGGGGCGTTGAGGAGGGGTGTTGTGGATGGGTTGAGGAGGGGGCGTTGAGGAGGGGGGGGGTGTTGTGATGGGTTGAGGAGGGGGTGTTGTGGATGGGTTGAGGGAGGGGTGCGGTGTGTTGGAGGAGGGGGGTGTTGTGGGTGTGTTGAGAGGGGCGTTGTTGTGTGGGTAGGTTGAGGAGGGGGTTGTGTTGTGTGGGTAGGGAGAGGGTATTGTACGTGTGTGTTGCAGACGGCCACCTTACGCCCATAATGTCATGGGCCATCACACTAAACACTCTCCCACCCTCCGTAACTTTCCCCACACCATGACCAGACCAATTTAAATCCTCGATGCAAACATATTCCTAATGGATAATTAGATTGATTCTAAAACTAATCCTCCAATAAGAGAGAGCTGAGCCTAATAAAAACGGGCGGCCTTTCATTATGTGCGGTGCGTGACCTGCCAGACGCGAGTCACTACGGCGGGATTATCACTTGGATCAATTGGTGAAAGGCGGAACACCGTGGCTCCCTCTCCCTCCCTCCTCCTACCCCTTCTCCTCCACCTACCTTTCCTTCAGTTATCCCTTTCCTATACCTCCCTCCACTTACCCTCCTCTTACCTCTTCCACTTAGCTCATCCGGCTCCACTTACCTCTCCCTCCACGTGCCTCCCCCACCCCTTCTTCCTACCACCCCTCCTACCCACTTACCCCTACATATACTTTTAATCCCCACTACCCCCACCCCCAATGACTAGTCAGCTCTAGTCGTAAATAACGTGACAGCTTTCAAGTAGTCATATCTGGGGTACAGGTTGGCACGACGATACTGTGTTTTTATTAGAATTTTCTGTGTGTGTGTGTGTGTGTGTGTGTAAACAGCTTATATTGTCCAGGTAAGTGAAAATCAGTTTACATGGACACGTAAAACATTTTCATTGTGTTGGGGATAGTATGTACAGTTTACTTAGTCCCTGAAAACCCCCTTTATTTTAATTTTTTTAATCAGAGGTTCAAAGATGACATCACACTGTCTTTACCACACACACACACACACACACACACACACACACACACACACACACACACACACACACACACACACACACACACACACACACAGTAATATTTAAGGGCGGTGTGTCATCCAGAAAGGACAGTGTCTCCTAAGTCTTGCTTATGGCGGCAGATGATTATCAAGAAGGTGATGTGAACGGCACACGCCAACCTCCACTACCGTACGTCTGCTCGTCTGCTACCACGCCACTTCTACCATTGTGTACCATTGTAGACACCACTGTACCATTGTATACACCTCTACCACTGTAGCTACGTGAACTACTTTTTGCGCTCTGCCTCTGATGACAAAGAAGACATTTGTATATTTGTAGAGCATTCGTAAGACCTGACCTGACCTGACCTAACCTAACCAAACCTATTTTGCGTTAGGGTGGTTAATATAAAAGGTGAAATAAGCTGGGGTGTCTAATCTTCAGGTGATACTGAAAACAATTCTATAATAGTATTAAAGTTGTAATATACGGTTAAACTCTATCTGAGGAGAAAGTTCAAGAGAAAACCTCTTTGTAAATGGTGTTGTTTATTTACAATCAAATATTCGATATGGTCCAAGTTGAGATCAATAACCCGATACCCACATAAGAAGAGTGGACAATAAAGTATTATCTCTATTTATCTGGTGTCTGCTGTCTCCTTACATCTCTGGCTCAACCTTTTCACTGTGTCTGCGTTGCTGGGTCACTGCCTTTGGTCACTGGATGGTTCTTAATGGAAATAATAACCATACGATGACTTTGTTAGCTAATCGACTTTACTGTTTGTTAGGTGTTCTGGGTAATAAGTTCTATATACAGGAGAGAACACAAACACCTGTATAGTTTTGTAGGTTCGGTTTACTGGATAAGAGTATGTACACAGATGTGGGTAGCACTGCTCCCTAGCTAGGGTCCTGGTCAACTACCATAGACGACGTATGGCAAGTGATACATTAGCAGCTTCCATACGTCGCCAGGCACATTAATTAAGCATGTGGGATATGGTAATAACATTGCCACACGCTGCTAGCTAGGCTGAATAAATATAAATGGAGCACATACATAATATACATACATAATACATAATCCAGCATACATAATATACATACACCTCCCTTCCCCCTATACGCTCATAGCAAAGTCTTGAGCGGACCTTTTCTTCTGGATCCGTTCTGAGCGTCGAGGGACTTCATCACTGGGAAGGGTATGGGACTCAACACTGGTGGCGGGGCCAGCAGAAGGCATTGTTACGGGGCGGAGAAAACGGCGGTTTCCCACCACACACGACCACTGGGTAACCGCACCTGGTAGTCCCGTGACCTGCCGAGACCCATGACTACGCCTACTTTGTCCCAACGTAGGGAGGTCGGGTCCTGAACACGGACTTGGGTGCCGACACTCAACCTGGGGAGAGAACTGGCGTGGTCGTTGTAGCGGGCGACGACGTCCTGAACACGTTCGGCGGCTCGGCGATCACAATCCTCTGTCTTGGCCTGCCATTCCTTGGAGAAGGATTGAGGGTGAGCAGGGACACAAGAACGAAGGGGGCGCCCATACAAAACCTGGGCAGGGGAGCGTCCGGTGTAGTTAGGTGTGTTGCGGAGTTCAAGAAGGCCCCGGTCGAAGGCCTCGCAGTCAATATTCCCAGAAGGGGCCACCTTAAGGATGAGGTGCTTCAAGGATTTGACAGCAGCCTCAGCGTGGCCGTTGGACTGCGGGTAATGGGGCGATGACAACACATGCCGGACTCCCCATCGGTCAAGGAACGCAGCAAAGTCCCGGCTTGTGAACTGAGGCCCTCCGTCGGTTCGCAGGCGTACAGGAACGCCCACGTCACGGAAGTAGTGGCGGAACTTGCTGATGGTGGCGGCAGACGTCGTGTCATTACCGCCCTTGATGACAACCGGCCAACCAGAGAGACGGTCGACGATAACCAGGAAGGACTTTCCTGACACACAGAAAAAGTCGGCCGACACAGACTCAAAGGGGCGGGTGGGGTTGTCGTCACTCATGAAGGGTACCTGCTGCTGGCTGGGTTGTAATACGTGGCGGGGCTTACACACCTGGACAGCATTGGAGATGTCGGGGTCGATGCCAGGCCGGAACACAGTCTGTCGTGCACGTCGTTTGGTGGCCTCAGCTCCACGGTGGCTGTCGTGAAGGCGAGCCAGGCGTGGGGACGTGATGCAGCAGGGACAACTACCGAAGGAGAGGTGTCACTGGCCAGAGGTAGGGGTAGGGCGGCAGCAGGGTAGTTGCTGCTCCCTTCGTGCACCCTGTTGGCGTAATTTACCTCGAGAATCGGTGTTGGGAAGTCCTGGGAGATGATGGCCAACTCTTGACAATGTCTGTAGGACAGCAAGGGAGTCGGGACACCATTATGCACGTCAATCCAGGCCTGACACGACCTGTTGCCAAAGGTGACATGTGCATAGAGTGAACCCAGGGCTGGGGCCATCTGTGAACCATCTGCCGTGACGCAGAGGTCCTCGGGAGGCGGTCCTAGATCGCTTGGAGAGAGCCCCAAGCATCGCAAATGCTGGGGACCGATGACTGTAGCATCAGCGCCGGTGTCGGGCAACATCTGAAGACGGGATGACACACCGCCGTAGGTCACGATGACGCTGATGTACTGGGGGACTTTGGTCCTGGGATGCGAGGAGTACACCCTCCTAAAATGGGTCGGGCTGAATAAATATAAATGAGCACATACATAATATACATACATAATACATAATCCAGCATACATAATATACATAC